>NC_041230.1:53171581-53360175 GCF_002837175.3 Physeter macrocephalus | reverse complement strand
GGCCTCTCCCGTTGCGGAGCACAGGCTCCGGACGCGCAGGCTCAGCGGCCACGGCTCACGGGCCCAGCCGCCCCGCGGCACGTGGGATCCTCCCGGACCGGGGCACGAACCCGCGTCCCCTGCATCGGCAGGCGGACTCTCCACCACTGCGCCGCCAGGGAAGCCCCAATGGCTGTCTTTTTGAATGTCTTCCTGCGTACACACACAAATATCGACAGAAAGCTGAAGAGAGGAAGTTAATACACGTGAGTAACACTATCCACACTATTTAAAAATGAAAATGTATTTCTTTTACTTGAATTTAATTGAAAAAATGTAAAGTAACACCAAGGGAATTGCCAAACTAATTCTTTACCACAAAAGATGGTGACACGGGGAGGAGGGAGGGTAAGCTGGGATGCAGTGAGAGAGTGGCATGGACATATATACACTACCAAATGTGGCATAGATAGCCAGTGGGAAGCAGCTGCACGGCACAGGGAGATCAGCTCGGTGCTCTGTGACCACCTAGAGGGGTGGGATAGGGAGGGTGGGAGGGAGACGCAAGAGGGAGGAGATATGGGGACATATGTATATGTGTAACTGATTCACTTTGTTATACAGCAGAAACTAACACACCATTGTAAAGCAATTATGCTCCAGTGAAGATGTTTAAAAAAAAAAAAAAAAAAAAAGATGGTGATTCCTGAAAATCACTCCAAAGCTAAGAAAAGTGGATGCCAAAACTGTGGGGAGGGGTGACCCGAAGGCTGTGCCCTTAAGGCAACGCTGTTCGACTCCCCACAGGCTCCAGCTTTCACGCGGCCCCACTAACCGCCTGTATCACGTGTCCTTTGACGGAACCCCTACGATATAACCTGTGTTCTGAATACCAGTCGCCCCCCAGGTGTAAAGTTCCAAATGTAGGGTTTATACTGTTTAGGGTAAATTCTATTCTGTAACAACAATTGCCCCACGTGTGCAGAATCCCAGTCTATGTGGATTTCATGGTATCACCCATCACTTCCCCACAGTGTCTTCTTTTGGGATTCTTTGTAAGTCTCTCATTCAGCTCCACGTCGTCGAGGAATTCTCCAGTGCCCTGATGGGATGAATGAGTGTAGCATTCAGTGCTTTCTTGTTTTGTTCTCAAAAATACCGATTTGTTGTCTTCGTACTTGAAAGACAGTGTGCCCGGACTTCATATTCTTCACCCTGTTTTCTTTTGCTCAGAACTTTGGGGAAACTGCTCCATCGTCTCCTGCCATGAAATGTGGAGGCGTGGAGTCCCTTCCACCAGCACCTCTAATTCCTTGGTAAGGGGAATGTTCCCACCTATCTCTAAACAGGTCACGTGTGGTGCTCTCTCCAAATATGGGCTTGTCTTTGTCCGCCCTCAGGGCCCGCCCTCTTCCCTCTGCTTGTGGGGACCCCTCCTCTCTTGGTCTTTTTCCTTGCCATTCACTGTCATCATCTCAAGGCTTTCCTCTGTCTAATTCGTCATCCACGGCTACTCTGTGCCCTGCTCTCTTGAGGCAACACTGGGAACTGTGAAATCCTGGTTTCTCCGTTTTTCAGCTCAAGTGACTTCCAAGGCCACGTGGCCAGAGCTGAGTTTCCACTCCTGGTTTGTCCGATTCCAGTGCCTGGGTTCAAAGGATTCACCACGTACTGCTCAGCTTTTTAAACTTGGCTTCGGAAAGACTCTGTGTATCTCTGTGTATTTTTTTCTTGAGGTACAATCTTTATTGAGATATCATTGACTTATGCCACTCTGTAGGTTTAAGGCGTCCAGCATAATGATTTGACTTACATACAGATATGTAATTTGTATATTGGGGAATCAGTATTTCATTCCAAAATGCCACCTGTATCTGAGCTTGCAGCTTTCACTGCCCTCCTCCCCCTTCCCCACCCTCACCACTGTTCATTTTTTATTCTGTGTCCATAACCAGAGAGCCTCTCTACTCAAGTCCTCCCTGGGGCTGATCCCGTTGAGCTGGATGTGACCGAAGTCTTGTTCTATCAGACGCTGAAGGTTTAACGTGAGTGAAGGCTGCGGTAGAAAACATCTCACAGGTTTGGGCAAGTTTTTTTCATTATAGAAGTATGCCGTTACGTTTTAGGTTTCTGGATAATATGTGTATTCTTTTGCCCATACAAAGAGCCTATATTATTAGAGCCTCTAATAATAGGTGGGCAAATCCCTAGGTAGTATAGTGGATGTCTCTGGGGTTTTCTACCGGAATCTCTGCTCTACAGACCGACATTTCTCCCATCTGCTGGGTTAGCAATGCAGGATTCACCAGTCAGTATGGACAGTTTGGCTCCCTGGCCATGCCATGCCTCCCTGAGGATTTCTGACAGGGTGACAGAGCCAGTGTCAAAAAGCCTGAAGCTGTGAGACATAAACTCAGTCCCGGCCACACCGGCTCTGTTCTGAGCCTCCACACACCAGCCCCAATCCTGTCCCAGGACCTTTGCACTCGCTGCTGCCACCACCTTGCACTCTTCCCCTCAACCAGCTGGGCTCGCTCCCTCATTTCTTTCAGATGGTGTCTTCCAAAACATTATCTCATCAGAGGGAGCTTCTCTGACCACTGCGTTTAATATAGCGCGCACACACACACACACACACACAGTCACATGCCCGCACATTTACACTCACCGGTACACACCACCACATACACGTGTGTATGCGTGTGCACACACTCCTTCCCTCTCCCTTCCACCTTTCCCGCTCTGCTTGAGATTTCTCCATTGTCAGTCCCTGTCACATCCACTGATTGTTTCGGTTTCTGTTCCCTTTCTAACTGCCCAAGGAGCTCAGAACTCCAACAATCCCTTCTTTTCATTGCCTTCGTTTGGCGGCGGAGGGGGGTAGATGGAAGGGACTGAAATTGTGGGGGGAAGGTAGGAGACACATTAATAAAGAGGAAACCACCACCACCAAAAAGAAAAAAGAAACTCACCCACACGTATGCCCACGCTCCTACACTCACCCAGAGGGGCCTTCTCGCACGCACACGCTCATGTACACACAGACGAACACGCTCACACGCGCTCATTACTCTTTTACCTTCACCCTCTTCACTCTCCGCCACGCAGTCATCACCCCCTGCACACACAGCGGAAGCTCCAGGAGCCTCCTGCAGGGACGCCGAGCCTTGAGCGGCCCCAAGCGCTTGGTAAAACACACTGACCGCCTGTGCAGTGGGTGAACGCGTGCGTGGCCACGTGGGGGACGAGCTCGGTGCCTTGTGTGTGAGTCGGAGTCAGGCACGGGGGAGGGGGTTCAAATCCCGCTCCCTCTGTCACTGACCGCCTGACCCACCAGAGCCCCCTCGGGTGCAAACAGGGACACTCAGGGAACTACTGGTGGTCGTGAGAAGAGGAGACGGTGCCCAGGGCTGGGCGCCCTGACTGCGCCCCGCGGCTGCAGGCGGCTGCTCACACAGCCCGGCGTGGGGCTGCCCCAATGGTGTGAACGCATCACGCTCACCGCTGAGGATGTTTGGGTCCCCTCACTGCCCCCCCCGCCCCGTGCGTAACAAACTGCTGAATCAGTGAGCAGGCAGCCCTGCTTCTCAGCTCTTCCCCTGCATTTTATCTGCACGGCAATTGTGCCCAGCTTCAGGCCACCACTCCTCATAGCTGAGAGGCTCGGCTCTTGCCCTAAGGGACAGAGAGAAAAGAGGTAACATTGACCTTTTTTGTTTCTGCTTTGCAACCTCAGTGAAGCACTTCCTTTCCCCACCCCCATCCAGGAAGGGGAGACCATTACTCAGTTGCCAGAGTCTGAGCTCTCCTGTACCTGCAGGGTGGGCCCAGGGCCCAGGGGGTGTTGACACTGCCTCGGGGTGGGAAGGGCTGTGCCCTCTCCCGGGAATGCACTGGCCTGCACTTCAGATGGGACAGGACACGGATGCCATGGGTCTCAGGAGTTGGGTGGCCAGATGAAATATGAATAATTTTTAATACAATAATGTCCCATGCAATATTTGAATGTCAGGTAAAAATTGATAATTTTTAGTATAAATAAGTCTTTTGAAATATTTGAATGTCAGAAAAAAAATGAATAATTTTGGTATAAAATATGTCCCATGCAACTACAAAACTATTTTCATTATCGTCATGGGTTGAATAAGTGTCCTCCAAAAAATCCACGTCCACCCGGAGTATCAGAATGTGTCAAGCTGGAAATAGGGTCTTTACGGATATAATTAGTTACGATGAGGCCACCCTGGATGAGCGTGGCCCTAAATCCAATGTCTGGTGCCCTTACAAGAACAATATGTAAAGACACGGAGACACACCAAGGGAAGGCCACGTGAACACAGGCAGGGATTGAAGTGATGCTTGCACAAGCCAAGGAGCCCCAAGGATTTCAGTAGCCACTAGAAGCCTGAAGAGACCGGGAAGGGCCCTCCCTCCCTCAGGGCCTCCAGAGGGAGCGCAACTTTGTCCACACCTTGATTTCAGACTTCTGGCCTCCAGAACAGCGAGGGAGTACATCTCTATTGCTTTAAGCCCCCCAGTTTGTGATAATTTGTTATGGCAGCCCTAGGAAATTCATACAGTTGTTTATCTGAAATTACCATTTAACTGGGCATCCTGCATTCTTATTTGCCGAATCTGGCAACTCTAGATTACTCCCGGAATCCCTCCAGAGCAGTGGTGACGACGGCCTGCTTAGTGTCCCAGACCTGCCCCTGTGCTCGTTTCCCTGGTGACTCAGGCAGGGCACCTGCCAAGTGCTCAGAGGGGTGGTTGCCCGCAGCAGGCTCTCCTCACCTCCACCTGCACCTCCACCAGCTAGCTCCTGGCCTACGCTTGTTTAGACTGTGGTGGAGTTGTCTGCCCTGCACTAGACCAACCACGTGGGCTGCTGTGCTTGGGCTCCAAGTAGCCATGGTGGAAATCACACCAGACCCCTCCCTCAACTCTTCTGAATCGCTTAAGGCCGCCTAAGACAGGTAACTGTCTCTAGGGCGTTGCCTTTTCCCTGCTACCCACCCGCCTCAAAAAGGGCAAAATGACACAGGTTAAATTTCTCACCAGCCTCAACGCGTGGTAGGGGGAGAGGGAAGGGACAGTTGCAAATGGATTTGTCTGATTGAGAAAAATCAGATAAATAAATAGAATTCTCCTGACACCCACGTCACGGAGTGAATCCACGCCCACTCCGGCTGTTAAAGCGTTCCCGGAGAGACTCTGCCTTCTGGGAACCGTTTCCACTGTCTCCCTCAAGAAGCAAAGCGCAGACTTCCTCACCCCCTGAGTGGTGGCTGCTGCTTGCTCCCTGTGGCATATTTCCAGGGCCCGACGTGGATCCGGGGATGCCGCTTCCCCAAGCTTCCCGCAGCTGTCAGGAGAGATAGGCGTGCAGGGCGCTGAGCCCACCGGGCAGCTGAGTAAATGCAGGCTGGCCTCTGTGCGGGGAGTGCTTCCTCAGATCTAATTGCCTGATGACGATGGGACCACCCACTGTCCTAATTACCCTCCGTTTGCTAAACCCGGACGGAGTCGGGCTCTCCCGTGATGGACTCTGCGTTCCGAAGGAGGAACGAACGCCGTTAGCCGGGTCTCTCGTCTGTCCCAGACTCCCTTTGGCTGCACAGCTCAAAGCCGACCCACAGGGCTCTGGCCACGTGGTGATACACTCAGCGCCCGCCCCGCTGGGCCCCAGGAGTCTCACTCAGCTTTCCCGTGGCAAAGCAGACATCAGCGCCCAAGAGAAAGGTGCCAGGGGGTCCCCTGTAGCCTCACATGCGATGGCTCCAAACCGGCAGACGTCTCAATCAGCGCTCTTCACCTGGAAACGGTACACCCAGCGGCGGCGGGCTCCCCAGGCCTCTCAGGGTACGGGGGCTCCGCACGGCCGTTGGGAAGCTGCGGGCTGCCGTGCAGCTGTGATGGTCAATTTCACGCGTCCCCTCGACCGCGCTCAGGGATGCCCAGGTAGCTGATGAAACACTTTTCCTGTCTGGGAGGGTGTTTCGGCATGAGATGAGCATCGAGATGGTGAACCTCTGCAAGCAGATGGCTCTCCACCATTGCGGGTGTCACCCAATCCATTGAGGGTCCGGGCACAACTGAAGGTCGGAGGAAGGGCAAATCTGTTCTCTCTGCTGAGCTGGGACATCCACCCTCTCCAGCTTTCGGACGTCAGTGTTCCTGGTTCTTGGGCTTTTAGATTCAGATGGGGGCTTACACCATAGCTCCCCTGATTCACTGAGCACGTGTCCGGCCACTGATCGAGGCCAGAAGGGTGCCTTTTGTACCCCTAAATCGTTGCTTTCTGGATGTGTCATCTTATCTCTGACTCATGGTCAGCGGGTGATGCCAGAGACACGAATGGAAACGGCTCCCCAGGACTGCATGACTCACGGGTGCTCTCACATTCACGCCTTTACAGAGGGGGGCCTGAAGCGCAGGGAGGTTCGACACACGGCCGAGGGCGCATCCACGGTTACTGGGCAGGGGACTTGGTCCCCACCTGCCTGGCTGCAAGGGCCCCGTCTGACGTTCTAACCATCTCACCGACTGCCACGGTGCACGCCCCGTGTCGGGGTCTGCGGCGCCCTCGCCCTGTCTTGAACAGTGAACAGGAAGACGTTCTAGAGATGGGCGTGCACACCATCGCTCAGCTCCCAAACAGCAGAGGAACTGGGTTGGAACCTGGGTCCTGAAACCCCCTCCACCAGAAGCAGTGAGTCATCTCACAGGCGCGGGCTGAGGGTGCCGTGCTGGTGCCAGGAGCCTGCGGAGATGTAGCCTGAACTTGAATCTGAACCCACTTTGGAAAAAGCTCAGATTCATCCATTTTATTTCAATTAATCATTCTCCCCACTTGGCGATCTAATCTCCAGAGGAAGTTGGACCACCGATTTGGACCCGTTGGGAGGGCGAGACCTTCTCGAGAATCTCAGCGCGGGAGCCCCACGCACACCCAGCCTTCCAGGGCCCTCCTCCAGCCGCCGGAGGGGCTTTCGAGGCTAAAGCTCCCTAAATAGGCCTCCTTCCCCGTTATCAGTTTTTAAGGGAGCTGTCCGCAGAGAATAAAAGCCCCTTGGAAGCAGCAGGTTCTTGGCACAAGAGGCGGCAGTCTGTGCTGTGAAGCAGCCCTGGGTGGTTCTCCTTGAAGGGCTCCGCCTTTCGGCGTTTACCCGGTCCAAGTCCTCCACCCTTGCCCTTCCACCTAAGCCAGGCTCCGCGATGCCAGGACTCAGCCTGGGGGGCCGTGGACCTCCACCCACTGGGAGGCAGAGCCGGCTCCACGGGCACGGCGGGCCCCTCAGACGCCCGTGGGCGCCGCACACTCCCGCCTGCCCTCCTCACTTGTCAGGCCCCCTCCACTGACTGTCTTCAGCCTTCCTGGGCCATCTTGCACCCGGGCCCAGCAGGTGCCTCCCGCCCCAGGACAGCTGTGCAGGCCCCGCTCTGCCCGTCCGCTGGGCGGCCGGCCTTCCTTTTCGCCGGGGCTGGTGGAGACCTGCAGGAAGCTTGCAGGAGGCGGTGCCTGGAGGAACAAGAGCCCTTTGAAGCACAAGGTGAACCGGCCTGGCTGTGGTTTACATTCTTTACCTTAATTTTAACAAGTATTTCAGCCCCTTGAAAATTGCTTCTCTAGAATAATAAACAGAGCCCACGTTGAGTCGTGGCTGGACCTCGGTGCGAGGCGGGAGGGGAGCTAAGCTTGGGGGGCCGTAACAGTAGCTGGTGAATGCGTGCGTGCCCTTGTGGGGGCGGGCAGGGGGCCGCTGCCGCTCAGTTGGCCCTCATTTTTGGAGGTTTGGTGGGATTGGTGTGGCAACGTGAGGTTTTGGGTTACACATAGCAAGTGAAACAGTATACAAATAATAGAGGTAGAGAATCCTGGAGGAAAGGGAGCGGTGTCTGCCTGTCGGGTCTGTTACTTGTCACTCCAGCTGGTGCCTTTTGGGCTCCTTCCCTCCACCAGAACTCCAGAGGGCCTGTCAGCGAGAGAAGGATGCCAGGTCCTGGTCCTGAGAAACAGGGGAGGGACCAAGGGGAATCCATTCATTCACTGGGTATTTATTAAGCACCTACTACGTGCCGACCTCTGTTCCAGGCCACGGGAATCAGCACGGAGCAGAAATTCCACCCGTGCCCTCCCATGTGCAGTCCACACCAGCAGCCATGCTGTCCCCGGGAGCAGGAATGGGCTAGAAATGCAGACTCTCGGGCCCCGCCGGCTCTCCAGCAAGGCCCCAGGCCGCTGAGTGGGCAGTCAAGTTGAGGACTCCGCTCTGGAAACAAAAGGAGACGCTGGCAGGAGACGGCACGTGGCCGCGTCATAGAAGAGACCTGCTCCGTGGCTGCGTGTGGGGCAGCCAGAGCGAGCTCAGCCACTGAGCGAATCATTAGCCCCGCGTCTGTGCAGGAGCGCAGCCGGTCAGCGCCCACAGCCTTGACAGGGCGGCCTGGAGACACAGCTCTGCCCCTCCATGAGGTGGGCAGAATAATGCCCCCATCCTAATCCCCAGAACCTGTGCACGTGACCTTCCGTGGGCATGAGAACTCTGTCAGCCTTGCTCACCACTGTGTCTTCAGCACTTAGCACGGTGCCTAGAACCTACTAGGTGCTTCGCAGACACTTGCTGGCTGAAAGCATCGACCCAGGTCCCCAAAATAGACAGCTTCTCAGAGCGCAGATAACCCCAGAAGTCTCCAACAGCCGGGCCAGATCTGATCCTGTGACCTTGCGGAATCTTCCCCCACCCACATCTGCCCACCTCCCTTGCCAGCAAAAGCCAATTTGTAAAATTACCCGAGAGCCAGGCAGACAGGCGCAGGGGTTGCTGGCCGCCCCTGTGTGCCAATACAGCGTGAAATACCTGTTTCTCAAGGATCCGGGAAGGGCAGGCTCCTCAGCGGGCTGGTCTTCCTTGCCCCCTGCAGGTTTCTAAACAACCCACTGGCCCGAGGCTGGGAAAGAGTTTTATGGAGATTGTTGGCATCTTTTCCCAGATGTGTGCTGTCCTCCAGGTGTGAGGCTCCCTGCTGCCCAGCGGGCATCCCTAACCTTCAGAAAAGGATCTTTGCAGGAGTCCTTACCCTTAGCGACAGGAAGGTGCTGAAGGGGTTCGGGGTTTACGGTCTTCGCACGGAGAAGGCACTGTCTCACTCACCCTCCCAAGCAGCCTGAAGGGGTGACAGGACTGGGTTGGGGGCTGCACGAGGACTTAGGGAGAACTTGGCTGTGAAATGCTGCGCGCGGGGCCGGCACACGCGCCCGTTTGGGTGAGCCGTGCTCACCCTCCTCGTCTCCACCACCACTTAGTTCCCACGACGCACCCTCCTGTCAGGCGGGAACCACTGAATCCCCATTTCCAGATGAGGCTCAGAGGAGGAAGTGAACTTGCCCAGGGCGGCACAGCTTTCCCACTGATGCAACAAAACCCTAACCTCCTGGGCACTGTGACACTACATGGCCAGACCCTAAATCTCTGGCACATAATTTAGTGGGGATTTGTTGAAAGCGTGGCTGATGAGCACGGTCTGCGCCTTCCTCAGGCATCAGCTGATACTAGTGTTTACAATATCGCTCCTAGAACAGAGGCTCTCAAACCTTTAAATCTCAGGACCTCTTTACATTCTTAAAACTGGTTGAAAATCCTAAAGAGCTTTGCTTTTGTAGCTTATATCTGTCAAAATTTACAGAATTTGACAGTAACATTGATAAAATTTCAAAATATCTTATCCATTAAGTCATATAAATGAGAACGAGGGTGAACCCATTGCATGTTAACACAGATAACGTATTTTTGAAAGAAGTAATCATGTTTTGCAAAATAGAAAAGCAGTGAGAAGATTCACAGTGTTTTACATTTTTGCAAACGTGTTTAATGTCTGGCTTAGGAAACATCTGGGTTCTCTTATCTGCTTCTTCCTTCAATCTGGTGCATATGAAAAGAAGCCTGGCCACACACAGATGTGGATTTGGAAATTAAGGGGTAAGTTATTAGTCTTTTTGGATAATTATGGGTATTATTCGTTAGTACTACACCAAAACTCGACGAGAGGTAGTTCCTTAAAGACTAGTAGCAATGTGGAATGTGAAACCAAATGAATGAACGTTTTGTACTTATTACATTCAATTCTGTTGGTCTGTCCTGAACTTTGCGTGGATCTTTTACCCGTGCAAGATTTTATAACATTCCAAAATGTTACGAAGAGGCCCTGGAAACACCTCAGGGTCCGGGAACCACTGTTGACAACTGCTGAACTGGGTTAAAAGCTCCCGAATGGGGTTTACATGTGTTTTCTTTGGCTCTGTGCTTCCTGAAGAGAGGAAGCGGGTTGCGGAGGGTGTTGGCGGGGGAGGGAAGAGGGGGGAGGGTAGGAAGGGAGGGAAGGAAGGAGGGAGGGTGCCAGTTAGTGATACAATAGACTGGACGCCAATTTAACTCCCAGACCGGCCCCAGAGACTTCAGACACCCTTCCGTCTGGGTGGGAGGGGAGTCACCGCGGCCTCTGAATAAGCCCTGGTCTCTGCAGACTTTTCCACGAGTGCAGAGGTAGCCCAGGCCTCTGCTCATTTTGCCTAACACTTCACCCCTTTGATGTGGGATCTCGAGGGGATTTCCAAACCGTACAGAATATGCGCTGTCCGTACCTTGAATCTAGATGTCGGCATTCCTGTGGTCTGACGATCACCTCCTGTATCCATCGTGGTCCCACCAGGAAAGCAGCCTCCGCCAGAGGTAGCTGAAGCCAGTGTCAGGGCGGGAGGGCAGTATTCACAGAGCAAGGGCAGGGCTCTGGGGACCAACCAGGCTGGGGAGGTATCCGGAGGCTAACAAGGGTGGGGGCGCCGTTCCCACCTGGGCTGGAAGGGGCAGGGGAAAGAGCTGGGGAGGCTAGAGCCAGGCATGAGGGGTGCAGAGGAGAAGCCCCTGGCCCCTCTCTGCTCCCGCCCTCCAGTCTGCTTCTGGCACGTCCCATTGTCTGATCCCGACCGGAAGTGTGGGAGCCCCGTCACACAGTCCCTGCAGGGCAGCCTCCCAAGGCACAGAGCAGCACGCGGGACGGATCTGGAGGGGTGAGTGGAGAGCAGCCAGCGCGGCTTTCGTGTACCGTCGTCAAAGTGGAGCACGTGGCCATGCAGCCTCAAAAGGGCTCGTGCGGACGAGCCTCCCGTCTCTCAGCCCTGTCTCAGCCCACAGGACACCCGGCCTGAATGTGGCAATGGGGTCTGCAGGCCCCTGTCTGCTGGCAATCTCCCCCACCGTCGCCAGCCCAGCCAGTCCCCAGCCCTCGCTCTGACCCGCCGTGGACACCCAGGCCGTGTCCTGTTGGCCTCTCCTGTACCGTGACTCGCCATTATCAGTCCCTTATGGACCGAGCACTGTGTCAGCTGAGCCTCCCATCTGCGCACGGGGAACCAGGAATCAGAGTGGCACGGCACCGGACTTAGGGTATAGCAGCACAGCAGCGAACGGCAGCACCTAGACAAGCGGACCCACAGTGTCAGGGGCTACTTGCCAATGCCATGTCCCGCGTGGTGAGGCCAGAGGACCCCACACTGAGTCCACAGAGCCCCAAGTTCAAGTTCCAACCTTGGGCAGCCTTGGGCAACTCACTTTGCCCCCCTTCCCATACCTCCGTTTCCTCGTCTGTGAAACAGAGCCCTTGTGGGCGATGCTAAGGCTTCTCCTGCTCTCACCATGCCCAAGCCCAGCGGGGATGGAAGACGCCGTGCCTTTTTGTCTTCTAGAGTTGAACAAGCCCCCAAAACCACATCCGTGCTCTCAGATTTTGTGGACAGACAACCTGCTTCTTCTCCTTGGCGCCGTGCACTTGCTGGGATCGGCAGATGTACAATTCTGACGTCGCCCTTAGAAAACGTCCTCCATCTGGATTTCTGCAGCCCACAGGGAATCATTTGCCAGACACACGTTTTACAAACCCCATGGGCCCACTTCACTGTGACTTGCGGAGCTGAAAGAATCCACCTTTCCCCTGCTCCGTGCATTCTGCCCACGCGTGCTTTCTGGCTGGGGAGAGATGCAAGACCACGCTGGGTGGAGGAGGCCCCTGGCCTCCGTGCACCACGTGGGCTGTGCCGATGCCGGGGCAGATGGCAGAGCACGCACCAGGCCAGGCTCCACTCAGAACGTAGACGAGTAACATACGGTGCTAATGGAACCCACAACCGGGTCACTAGTACGATGGAAAATCATTCATTTCTAACGTCAGGCCAACGACTGCTGTCGGGGGACGTTCCCGAGAGTGTTCCCGTGTTGCCCACCTTTCCGGGTGACACTGAAGAGAACCGGGGACACGGCAACGCGGGGTGGCTGATGAGCTGAGGGAGGCTCAGAGGGACCAGAATAATGACACCTGTAAGCACTGCCGCAGAACTTCTCCGTGCAAGGGAGCACGATGCTGGCTTCCTCTGAAATGCAAGTTTTTGTTTGTTTGGTTTTGTTTGCGGTCCGCGGGCCTCTCACCGCCGCGGCCTGTCCCGCGGCGGAGCGCGGGCTCCGGACGCGCGGGCTCGGCGGCCACGGCTCACGGGCCCGGCCGCTCCGCGGCACGCGGGATCCTCCCGGACCGGGGCGCGAACCCGCGTCCCCCGCCTGTACGATGGAAAATCATTCATTTCTAACGTCAGGCCAACGACTGCTGTCGGGGGACGTTCCCGAGAGTGTTCCGTTGGTGCCCACCTTTCCGGGTGACACTGAAGAGAACCGGGGACACGGCAACGCGGGGTGGCTGATGAGCTGAGGGGGGCTCAGAGGGACCAGAATAATGACACCTGTAAGCACTGCCGCAGAACTTCTCCGTGCAAGGGAGCACGATGCTGGCTTCCTCTGAAATGCAAGTTTTTGTTTGTTTGGTTTTGTTTGCGGTCCGCGGGCCTCTCACCGCCGCGGCCTGTCCCGCGGCGGAGCGCGGGCTCCGGACGCGCGGGCTCGGCGGCCACGGCTCACGGGCCCGGCCGCTCCGCGGCACGCGGGATCCTCCCGGACCGGGGCGCGAACCCGCGTCCCCCGCCTCGGCGGGCGGACTCCCGACCGCCGCGCCGCCGGGGAAGCCCTGAAATGCAAATTTTTAAAAAATTATTTAGTTTTCTAAAATCGAGGTAAAATATACCTGACGTAAAATTTCCATTTTAGCCATTTTAAGTGCACAGTTCTGTGGTATTGAGTGCGTTCAAACTGTTGTTTAACTGTCACCACCTAGAACTTCCCTAGAACTTTTTCGTCTTCTGTAACTGAACACCGAACCCACCCTACCCCTCCCCTGGTCCCTGGCAACTACCATCCTACGTTTTTTTTTTTAACCTATTTTTTTATTGCAGTAGAGTTGCTTTACAGTCTTGTGTTAGTTTCTGCTGTACAGCCAAGTGAATCAGCTCTACATATACATATATCCCCTGTTTTTGGATGTCCTTCCCATTTAGGTCACCACAGGGCACCGAGTAGAGTTCCCTGTGCTCTACAGTAGGTTCTCATTAGCTATCTCTTTTATACACAGTAGTGTATGTAATGTCAGTCCCAATCTCCCAGCTCCTCTCACCCCCGCTTCCCCCCTTGGTTCTCTACATCTGTGACTCCATTTCTGCTTTGCAGATAAGTTCCTCTGTACCATTTCCGTCCTACTTTCCGTCTCTATGAATTCGACTCCCCTACTACTTTATAGAAGTGGAGTGCTACGGTATTCGTCTTTCCGTAACTGGCATATTTAACTTGGCTTGATGTCTTCAAGATTTATCCATGTCCTAGCATCTGTCAGTACTTCGTTCCTTTCTAAGGCTGAATGATAGTCCACTGATAGATTCTCAGCGTATCTATGGACTTAGAATGTTGAAACAAAACAGATCCCTTTAAGTAACAGTGGTCTTGCCTGAAAGTCGACAGGTGATGCGTAAAGCTCCGGGGGACTGGGTTTCCTTGCCCGGAGTCAACCGGGAGGGCTGTGTAAATTCAAGACCACCACTCGGATAGCCGAACGCAGCTGCCCCAGTATTATTCCGTGCTCACGTACATGGGCACACGTGCTTCCTACAAAACACGCACACACAACTAGTTTCATAAGTTATCTCAAAATCAGAGCAGACCTCAGTGATCATTCATAGCTCTGAAACACGTGGCCTACGGGCTAGTCTTTGGACTATTGCTTGAAACGGAGATTTATTACAGAAAGAGAAGCCCGCACAGAACCGTTCCTGTCGTCAGTATGACTACTGATTCTGAAGTAGGACATCATTAGAAATGACCAAAAATGAAAAACGATGCAGGAGTGGAACAGAGAAGCCGAGCGGGGCAGGAGCCAGCTGGAGATGAGACACATCTTCTTCAGCCTGTCGGTCCATCCACTTTCAGCCAATCAAGAGCTTTCTTAGGACAACTGGAGAATCTGAATAAGAGCTGTAGATTAGCTCAGAGTTGTGTCAGTTTTAGTTTCCTGACTTTGATCATTGTACTGTGGTTACAGAAGAGAATCCCTCATTTTTAGGAAATGTACATGGTAGTATTTAGTGGAGAGGCAGATCTTATATGCAGCTTCCTCCGTGTGTTGGGGAGGGGATACAGCAAAGAAGGTAAACGTTCATATTTGGGGAATCTCAGAGAAGGGCATCTTGAGAATTTTTGTGCGCCTCTTCCATTTGTCTGAAATCGTGTCAAAAAAAAAAAAAAAAAAAAAAGAGGCTGTGTGGTCTCCAAGGGACACCTGCGGAGAAAACAAGACAACTACTTCAAGAGCAGGGACGGAGAGTGAGAGGCTTGGTGGAGCCGGTCATGGAACGGACTGGCCGCCTGGAGACTGAAAGTCCAGAAGAGGCTGCACCCGTGATGCCGTGCCCCCATCCCTGGGTTCTCCCAGCCCCGCTGTAAGCGTCATGGTTTGAATCATCGAAGCCACCCCTCCCTCTACTGCGATATTGGCAACAGCCCGGGAACAGCCCGCACTCCCCACACGTGTTGACAGCTTGGAGAACGTGTAAGTGTGGAGTGTTTTCCGTGTCGATGACATGGCACACGCAGAGTTGGAGTGTGTACACTTAAGAGCACACGGGTCCTGTCGTTTCATGGATCCTACCCAGTAGTCATGGGCGAAATACTTCCGAGAGCGGCCACCCCACCCCACGTTTTTTAATATAACACATGTTATATAATACGATTCTAGCAAATTCCCTGTGCGGTCACGCTAGCAGGATGCTGACGCTAACGTGAGGACGACACGCCCCTCCCGTCACCACGTGGACGGAGTGTGCCCTCAGCGCTGGGACTGCGCCGACCACCGCTGTCTCTCCACTGCAGGGCGGGGCTCGGAGCTACGGGTACTTTTGCGTCCCCCAGGTTCCTCACTGGTGCACAGCAGAGCCAGCATACGTCTCCTCTGACGCCAGACGTTATCTCGATGTGACACGACGTCACCACCCCAGCAAGTCACGCTGCCCCACACCCACCATCAGTTCGTGTCTACGCTGCATATTAAGCACCGGGTGGAACCCAGTCAGATGCAACTTAAGGTCCCTTTGTTCCATTTCTCAAGGGTCGCTGCCAGGCCCACAGTGTCTGGACAGCCCAGCTCTCCCGTAGGTAGCGCCGTCTCCATCCACATGGTGTGAGGCCACCATGAGCTGGGGCAGCCACCTCTTGCCGTCTTGTCCGGTTTGCAAGGCCTCAGAACCGGACCTTTGCCTTTCTCAGCATCTGCTCAAGATACACAGGTGACCGACGCATCAATCTCAGGCAGAGCGCTTTTAGATAAGGGGAGGGGGGGGCATCTTACATCTCCGCATTGACAAGACTTCCGAGATGGTTGTCAAATACGCATGTTATCCATATTGTCGTTTCTATGTTTAACTTTGCTTTCAGAAGTTGAAGAAATAACAGTATCAGTTCAGGTACGCTTGGGAGCCAAAGAAAGACACACCTGCTGCTCCTGCAACTCAGACCCGCACCTTTCGACAGGTGAGCACAGCTGTCGGGCCTTGGACTCAACTCTGCTCTGTAGCAGGTGGCTTCCTTCTCGGTGGGAATGACTTTCTGTCTCCCTGTCTGTGTCCTCTGGCCACACAGGTCCATCCTCCCAGGCCTGGGACAAGGGCATTTCCTCCCTCCTCCTCCCTCCCGTGGGGACAGAGCTGGCCTCGGAGACCACAGCACACGGCACTTCTCTCAGGGCTGGTACTCCGGACGTACGACGTCAATGTCATCTCTTCGCCTCCTGACCGGATTCTGAGCTTCTTGCTGGCTGGCCACGGACTGTGTGGGTCTACAGGGATCATGAATGTACAAAACAGCCACGGTGTTGGTCTTCTGGGACTCAGTGGATTTTATATTGCTGCCAAAAGTTATACATGGGCGATATTACGTGTATACATCAGGCAACTAAATTTCATCTCACTTGCCCGCTCTGGTGGACAAGAAGTGGATACAGGTGTATTGTGTAGAGAGAATTGTGGGGCGGCTCCTGGCGTCTGCAGGGAAGAGCGAGGCGCGGTGGCGCGGTGGTGCCCACCCTGCTGGACAGACGGGCCGGCAGCCATGACTTCCTATGCCTGAGGCCCAATACCTGCGGCAGGGTGGACACGCCCACCTTTGAACTCTAACTGGCTTGTCCCTAACCACCCCCACCCACCCGCATCCCTGGCGTGATTGGCAGCAGAGCTTCTCCAAGAGCAGCCTGCGCCCGAATTGCCGGGCACATCTGGTCGAGATGCAGGTTCTAGGGCAGCGTGTGCGGGTGGGGCTGAGATTCTGCATTTCTAACCAGCTCCCGGGTGACGGCTGAGGACCACCTCACCGGCGGGGTGGCGAGGCTCTCAAGTAAATGAATAAAGAGACCTTAACAAGAGCCCCGCACACTCTAACGATCAAAGTGACACTCTCGCCCCTCTGCTATTGAAAGCCGGGGGCAGCTCAGGGCCTCCATCTCTGTCCTCCGTCAGCCTGCCTGAGAAAATCCCCTCTCCTCTGGGACACAGATGGGTCACACTCTAACCCCCTGCAGCCGCAGCTAGAGGTGCTGGACGCCTCCACGCAGCCCTCCCGATCACTCTTCCGTCCTTTCCTCCATCCTCTCTCCCTGGGGACTGGCCACATGGTCTGTGTCAGTGGCCCCTGCTCTCTGGCTTCCGGCTGGGGTCCGCCAGTGGGAGTGCCAGCCGGAGACTGGGGAGGGGGGAGCGGGACCCTCTCCTCCCTGAATGATACGCTTGTCTTCTGGGGAACGTCGCGATGTGCAGGACGCAGGGCGCCAGCCCACCGTAGGGCCCTAGGAGGGAGAGCTGAGGCTGTTGTCCTGCCTCTGTGTTACTTTTCGTTTACTCATTTGTATTATATTTTACTTGTTCTTTCTAGTAAACCTATTAAGTTCTAGCTCAGGTCCCTCCTTCCTGACGCCTTCCTGGATTATTTGAACCTTCAATAATATCCTTCTTTTAACTCACTCAGCAAATAATGTAGCCCCTTATTCTGAGCCATCTTGTCTCTTTTCGCCTCGTTGCTTCTAAGGATCAGTCTGGGCTCCGCAACTGGACAAGAGACTTCCATTCACCGTCCAGGTTTGCACGTCTCCCATCTCCACGGCACCTGGCACACGCTGGGGTGTACTGCTGACCTCAGGGGAACTTCTCTGGTGGGGCAAACTACAAGTGCGTCTGGAACTCAAAGAATGCAAATAAACACTTCGAGAAAAATCTCTTTTTATGGGTGTTTTCTATTTTCATAATAAAAGTATTGGGGGAATATCTAAAGACAATAAAACATTTTGAAAAGTCAACTTCTAAAAATAGCCTTTTGGGGATATAATTTTCATCCCATACAATTCACCCACTTAAAGTATAAAACTCAGTGGTTTTTAGTATCTTCACAGGGTTAAGCAACCATCAGCACAGTTAATTTTAGAACATTTTTTTTTTCAGCTCAAAAGGAAGCCCCCTCCGTATGAGCGGCCCCTTCCCTTATCCTGCTCTTTGGCTTTGAGCATAGATTTAGAAAACAAAGCACGAAAAGGACACTGCAAATGTAAATTCCTCAGGATACATTTCTGTTTGCGTTGCCTTGTAATCTTGATTACCTTTTTCACTGTCTGTGTCTCAGGAGGACTGAATTCAGATGGCATGAGAATTCACCTGCTTCTGCCACGTTCCCGTTCACCTGCCTCCTTTTGCACACCTGAGTTCAGGAGCCTCATCCTTCCACTAGAGGGCGTGGCGTCATAGATGCCAACTGTGCCACCTGGGCTGTCCCAGTGTTCTGACCTCAGCCCTTGAGAAGGTAAGAGCTTGTTCCTGCTGGTCTGGAACGAACTTAAGAGCTCTGCCCCCTGTGTTGTAATGGGACTGCGAAGGGAGCTTTCATTTATGAGCCAACTACAGACTTGATTGTTTCACAAGGCGAGAGGGGGACACAAGGAAGATGCTGTGCCTTGGCGAGGCGGATGGCAGTGATAACCCGGTCATTTACTGAATGTTCGCAATGTGCTTGGCGTGGCGCTAAGAGCATTACATACGTATCTTATTTAATCCTCCCAAGATCCTTCTGAGCTGGACCTTATTATTTTGCCCAATTTGCTGATAAGGAAGATTAGAGAAAGAGCTTGAGAGACTTGCCCAGAGGATCCTTCCTGATCTTCCGATCAGTATAAGGGTCTGTTGGGATAGAGGGAGAGGCCAGTCTGAACTGGATGACCTTCTGAAGTCTTTGAAGCTGCAGAATTTAAGAATTCGGGCTTCTACAAAACCTGAATCATAGGCTAGCCCTCGAATACAAAGATTGGATCCTTTTAAACCAAACACACGGGGGAGAGGTGCATTTGTGGGGAGTAGAAAGAAGCTATTTTCGATCTAAGTCATAAATATATGACAGTGTGTGTTGAAATGAGAGCTCTACACCTCGGGGAACCCGTCCCCACTCAGCCTGGACGGGTCTGATCCCAGTAACGGCCAAGTCCTTGAGGTCTTACGTTCCGACAGGACAGTGCCCACCTGGAGGTCTCACCCGTCCTCAGGTTTCCTGTCCCCCACCTGCAGCATGGGGCCCAGGAGCAGCCAGCAGCCCTCCTTCTCCGGCCCAGGCCCCTTCGCTATGGAATTCATGTTATTAATTTTAAAGATGTTGATGTGGTTAGTGGCAACTTCCCACGTGGCCCAGAGCAGCCTCCGTTCCAGGCTCCCAGGGTCAGGAGGTAGGACTCCTGGTGTAGAAAGGAAAGGGGGACGGGAGCCCCTTCTCACTTTTAAGTGGGGTGCACCTCACTTCCACAGCAGTGATGCAAGCTGGAATATGAAACCTCTGCTGGGGGGGCCTTCCCTGGCGGGGCAGCGGTTGGGAGTCCGCCTGCCGATGCGGGGGACGCGGGTTCGCGCCCCGGTCCGGGACGATCCCACGTGCCGCGGAGGGGCTGGGCCCGTGAGCCGTGGCCGCTGAGCCTGCGCGTCCGGAGCCTGCGCTCCGCGACGGGAGAGGCCACAACGGTGAGAGGCCCGCGGACCGCAAAAAAAAAAAAACCCAAAGAACAAAAAAACTCCTCTGCTGGAGTTGAGGTCTTGTGATCTACACAAACACCTGTGAGCCCTTCTAGAAACCCCCTGTTTCTCCATAGAACCTGTGTCCTTTACAATATCCCTCCCCCCGTGAGACGTCCCGATCACCTCAGAGTATGTGGCCACTTCTGGAGTCCAAGAGCCTCCCAGACGGTATGGCCAGATATGACCCGTCTTCCGTGCCACCTTCTATTGTTAGGTAACGTTATCTTCAGGAAAAAAAAAAAAACAACCTGTAAGAGGCAGGTAAGCACTGCCAACAATTTATAAGATACAATAATGAGCAGAAGAGGAAACAAATCATTACCAAGGAGAGCCACCTGGGAATGTGAAATGGGGCCGCCGCTTTGGAAAAGAGCCTGGCAGTTAGTTCCTCGAACTGTGAAACCTGGAGCAAGCACGGGACACGTCGGCTCTAGCCCTCTGGGCTCCCCACTCTCCCTGGCCTGGACCCCAGGCGCTGGCACATTCGGCCCCTGCTCAGCGACCACTCTGTCGGCACCATTTTAACCAGCACTGAATTGTTCCACCGCACACGGAACACAAGGGTGGGTCTGCACGGCTTCAGGACCCGTCGCTGTCCACTGGAAAGTCAGTCGTGCCCCAAATCAAGGAGATCGTGACCAGGACCTCAGCCCAGCTTCCTTGGGGCTAGAAGGTGCCAGTGTCCTCAGCCCTGGAGTCTTTCTTCAGGTTCGTGGCTGTTGGTCCAGCTGCCACGAGCTAATGAGCTCAGTGGATGCAGCAAGCTTCCCCTGCCTCAGTGACCTGGCGTGTGTGTGTGTGTGTGTGTGTGTGGGTGTGGGTGTGTGTGTGGGTGTGTGTGTATGTGTGAGACATGGGCAGGTGTGTGGCTACAAGGATAAAACCTGACCTACATATGCTCCATAGCAGGTCCTGTCCAGCGTTCCCTCACCGACGGACACCAGGGCCGTGCAACACAACCACCCACTGCAGGCCGTCAGCAAACGGGCTCAATGAAGGGCAGTCATTGTCACAGCAAGAGGCCAACTGCCAGGCATCCCACCCATCCCTGGGACCCGTCTCCGCGATGGAAACCCTGCCGGGCAACACAGCCTGAGCCCAGGTAACAGCGCCATGCGGGACTCCTGGGCCTCCCAGACTCGGCAGCTCCCGGGATCGACAGGGGCCACTTGCCCCAGCGCGAGCAGTTGGGTGGGGAGGTGCTGCTCAGAAGGGTGGGTGGGGATGCTGGTGTCAGGAAGCCCTGGGCCTCAAACCCGACTCTGCGGCTGTGTGGCACTGACAATTCACATAACCTCTCTGAGCTTCAGTGTTCTCAGCTGCACGAGGGGGTTTATGCTACTTTCTGTTTTTGTTTTTTTTTTTTTACAGAAATAAGAATGTTTTTTAAAAATTTTTATTGGAGTAGAGTTGCTTTACAATGTTGTGTTAGTTTCTACTGTACGGCAAAGTCAATCAGCTAGACAGATACGTATACTCCCTCGTTTTGGGATTTCCTTCCCATTTAGGTCACCACGGAGCATTGACTAGAGTTCCCTGTGCCGTACAGTCTGTTCTCATTAGTTATGTGTTTTATACATAGTATCGATAGTATATGTGTGTCAATCCCAATCTCCCAATTCCTTCCACCAGCATCCCTTTCCCCCTTGGTGTCCATACTTTCTTTGAAGAGCTGTCATGAGTGTGAAATGAACAAATGCCTAGATAGTGACTAAATGAATGAACGATACTGATTGCACCTGTGTGCGCTGCACGCCAGGCTCCGTGTTAGGAGATCACACGCTCTCACACACACACACACACACACACACACACACACACACACACTCACACACTCAGGGATGTTTATGAAGCTCCTGCTCTGTGTCTGGTATCCCCCCGAGGATACAAAAGTGGATACCACCACTCCCTGCCCTCTTATAGGTGACAGTCTAATGCAAGAGGCAGAAAAACAAGCAAACAAATAAAGTAAAGAAAACAAGAGGTAAATAATGTGTTTTCAGTAGTGGCAAGTGCCACAGAGAAAAATAACCACGGCAAATCCGGGTAAGGAGATGGAGGGTGATCCACTCGGAGGCGGCTCTATTTTTAGATGTGGGAGGGTCAGGGAAGGCCTCCTGAGGGAGGTAGCACCTGGGCCCAGACCCGGACAGCACGAGGAAGGCAGCCACCCCGTGAGCAGCCGCTCACGCCAGCGGCCCAGGCACACCGCCCGTGCATCCCAGCTCTGATGCCAGGCGCTCCGCTCGGACACTCGCCTGGCACCTCTGGCCCTGAAGCGCCCTCTCGCCCTTAGGGACAAGATGGCTCTCCCGGCGGGGCCCGCTTGAGGCTGCACCTGGATGTGATTTCTCCCTGGTGTCAATTGGCAGGGGCTGGGAGCGGGGAGGGGGGAAACAAAGTAAAGCTTCGCAGGCCTGGCTGTGCCTGCGTTAACGCCCTCGCGGCCTCGTGGCGCAGCGTTGGGGCTGCGAGGACGCTCCCAGCAGCCTCATCATCTCAGAGGGAGTGCCCAGCACCCCAGAGGGGGCAGTGGGAGTGCCCAGCACCCCAGAGGCGTGCGTCCCTGCTGCTCACAAATAGCCTGTCTTGTTTCCCTTAAAAAATAATGTTTTTAAAGTCTTGACAAAACACCTCTCTCTTCTGGCATTTCCAAAGTTAGCAAAAATTGAGCTCCGGGCAGCAAAAAGCTAAATTGGTGTGTAGTTTGCATTTTCCATTTCCTTCACTTCCATCTTCCTGCCCCGTTGGAAGGGAACAGGAAGCAGTTAATGTCACAGGGGAGGGGGCTCCTGCCAAGCTGTGGCAGGTCCTTTGTTCCTTTGGCCTCGGTCTCTCGGAAAGCGCGTTCCCGCAGCTCCCCAGCCGACCTTGCCCAGGAAAATCTACGGCGGGTCCGTGTCCCTGGCCATTTTCATTTCGGTTGCTCTTTCGTTATCTCTCGGGATTCTCCCCCCGCCAGCTGTCAATAGTACGTCCCGGGGAGGTTTTCTCCCAGGAGCCCTGCCTGCCAATGGCTCAGGGCGAGTTCGGCTTTCCAGCTTTCCGAGGTGACGGCCCAGGGCCAGACCGTCAGCGGCTT
This sequence comes from Physeter macrocephalus, assembly GCF_002837175.3. NCBI lineage: Eukaryota > Metazoa > Chordata > Mammalia > Artiodactyla > Physeteridae > Physeter > Physeter macrocephalus. The sequence goes on along the minus strand of NC_041230.1, from coordinate 53,337,598 downwards.
CTGTGCGCGATGAACCTGTCGGTGGCAGCGCGGGCCTGAGTTCTGCCGCTTTCCTCTGCGGACCTTTGATACTGAACTTATCGAGGGGGAGGGGCGAGGAGGGGCGGCCAGGGAGGGGCTTGTCATCCTCTGTCCGCCCCCAGAACGCAGAGAGCAGGAAACAGGAGTCCAGAGCAGATATCAAAGGCCAGAAGTTTCTCAACATCATGGAGAAGCAAGGCCCAAACTCGCCGCTGAGTGTGCCCCCAGGATGGGGCTGGGCGGGCACCAGCTTAACTGAGGAACCTGACAGAAAGGAGACAGAGCTGGCGGTACAACCTCGGGAGCCCAGGGCTGTCGGGGGAGAGTGAGCGGGGCAGGGGTCCCACTTGTCTTTCCCGTCCAGCCTGCTTACCTCCACCTTCTTTCCCAGCCCTTCCATTCTGAATGCATCGTAGCTCCGTGCTCTCCTGTTCAGGCTGTGCCCTCTACCCAGAATTCTCTTCTCTAGCTCCCTTCTGTTCCCCATTGAGCCTCTACCTCACCACCCAGTTGCACCTCCCAGCACGTCCCCCGACAGTGCTAGTTCACATGGAATTGTACTTGCCCGTCTCTCTCTGTCTCCTGCGCTGGAGTGCGAGCCCGGAAGAGCAGGAACTGTGCCCTCCTCCCTGTGCACCCTCAGTGTCAGACTCAGAGTGCTTCATCCTCACGTGTCCCGCCTCACGGTGGCAACATGGCTGTGGCAGCTCCGAGCACCTTATTCTCTCCCGATAGCATCCCAAGAAGAAAGAGGCCTCTCTTGAATGTCCCTGCCTTACATAAGGGGGTGAAAATATTCCCCAGAAGCAGACTTCTTCTGTCTCATTGGTCATAACTGGGTCAAATGGCTCCCCCAAACATTGAAAGTGTGGGTGGAAGGAGGGAGGAAAAGAGGGAGGGAGAGAAGAAGTGATAAAAGAATGGAAGGAAGGAAGGATAAAATGATGGATGGGCAAATGGAAGGATGGGAGGATGAAAGGATGGGTGGATGGAGGATGGATGGATGGATGGATGGATAGATGGACGGATGGATGGATGGATGAATGGAAGGATGGAGGATGGATGGATGGATGGACGGAAAGATGCATGGATGGGGTTTTTTCCTCAATTGCTCTTCACGCATGCTTCACTGTGATTATGTATTGTAAGTTTTATGGGGATTGTGACCAAGAAGACAGCAAATGGGAGACTTGGATTCCAGTTCTGGTCTTGACCTGATAAAACACTTTCAGAAATGCAGAAAGTCTGCCCCAGACCACCTCTACCTTTCCACTTCCTGGGATGGCCCTGGGGTCCAGCCAGTTTCCCACTCAGAAACCCCACCTAGAAGCTTCCCATAGCAGATTGTACGAGTTGTCTAGGCAAAGTCAGACCTTCCCCCTTGTGTGCTGGCAGGTCCACCTCCCACGGTGGAGGCTATGATCCTAGGTGCTCTCTTTTCCAGGCTCTCCTGTAACTAGGGAGGGTCTTATGACCCAGTTCCCGCCAAGAAGACATAAGGGAAGTGCAAAAAGAAACCCCCTCCCCCGCATCTGCTCTGGACGCTGTCATGAGACAGGAGGTGATGCCTACGTCTGGGGCTGCCGTCCCGTAGCCTGAGGACGAAATGCCAACAGGCTGAGGAGGGACACGCCTGGGCCTTGATAACATCATGAAGCCACTGAACAAACCTGGAACTCCCTGTGTGCTTCTCTAGACAGAGATAATTACCCAGCTTGTTTATAGGACTGTTGGTCAGGTCCCTGGTCACTTGTAGCTGAGACATCACACTGAACCTCCCTTTGGAAGTGGCTGTGACGTTGGCATTTGGAGCCTTCACAAAGACTCGGAAATCAGGATGGCTGCTAGGGGAAGGTGGGCTTCATGAAAATGGGTCAGTGAGAAATGTCAGTTCTCTACTGCTTATGTAAAGGCTGTTGGCTTTGTACCTAGTCTTCCAAAATTTCATAGGACCCAAATCGTGGGTCCCCTAAATGAAGTGTCTCATTCAGCCGTGGGGTGAGAATCAGAGGATAGAGAAGGTAAACCGTGAGATTAAATAAAATACGTGAGAAATGCCAGAGGCATGGATGGAATCATTTGCCCTTTCTATTCAGGATAATTAGTCTGAAAACCCACTATTCCCTGAAAGCAGCTCCCTGAAAACTGTTATATCTTTCGGGACATTCATTTATTTAACAAGATGTTGCTGAACGCAAAAAAACTACGAGGCATATGGTCGTAGGTGCTGGGGACACAATGAGGAAACAGAGCTGGACCTGTCCTCCAGTGGCGTCCATCCAGGGGCAGAGCTGGACAGGCACGCTGGCCATTGCATTAGAATGTGACCAGGAAAATAGCATCTTTGGAGAAACCTGGCAGACACCACCTTGACCAGGAGATCCAGTCACCATCACTTATATAAGTAATGCCACACGCGAGGAACTAAGTACTAGTTCCTCGTCACAAGACACTTGATGCCCAGTAACGACACATGGGCATCGTGTACCCCTCAATTCGATGCTCTGAAAAGGACTGAACATCACTTCTCGAGTACGCTTGCCAAGAATGCAGTACATCAAGCTAATCGTGAGCAAACTTCAGAAGAATCCAAACGACCACCTTGAGCAGGAGATCCAGTCACCATCACTTACATAAGTAATGCCACACACGAGGAACTAAGTACTAGTTCCTCGTCACAAGACACTTGATGCCCAGTAACGACACATGGGCATCGTGTACCCCTCAATTCGACGCTCTGAAAAGGACTGAACATCACTTCTCGAGTACGCTTGTCAAGAATGCAGTACATCAAGCTAATCGTGAGCAAACTTCAGAAGAATCCAAACGGAAGAGAATTCGACGGAATATTGGGGTGGCCAAAAAGTTCGTACGGGTTTTCCGTAAGCTGCTGTGGAAAAACTCGAACCAACTTTTTGGCCAACCCAATACATGACCCACACTCTTCAAAAACGCTGAGCTCCTAAGATACAAGGAAAGACTGGGGAACTGTCCCCAGCTGGAGGAGACCAAGGACCCGTGACAACTACATGCAGCACGGGATCCTGGGCTGGATCTTGGGAAGATAAAGGACGTTAGTGGGAAAGGAAGATGAAATCCCAATAAAGTCTGTCGTTTCATTAGTACCCTACTAATATTAACTCCTTGGATTTGCTGAATTTATTGTCATTACGTCAGAAGTTAATGTTACAGGATGCTTTGTGAGGGTAAATGGAAACTTGTGATTTTTGAAACTTTTCCGGAAGTCTACAATTGTTTCAAAATTAATCCTCTGCTGAAAGAATCATAGGTGCTAGGAGGTCATATGCCCCATGACTGACCTACCACGTCATCCGGTCAGTCATTCAACTAAGTTTTACTGAGCACCTGCTACCTGGCAGGCATTGTGCTACATGCTGGGGAGAGGGGTGAGCAGGACGCTCTGGAAAGCACTGAGTTCACTGTCTTCTCTTTTCCATCTGCCCCCCAAAGGCGGTGCTGTGGACGAAGGCTGTCCCCTTAGCGGTGAACGCGAGGTGCAAAGCCCCTGCCAACCGTGTGTGGACTTGCAGCGTGGGCAAGTGTGAATCTTTGCTGTTGTAAACCACAGAGACTCTGGGGGTATTTGTTCCTGCAGCTGAGTAAGCTCTAAGTGCTGACTGCTGATCAGTCTGTGTGACACAGTGGACAGTAAGTAACTGCTGAGTGCTGACCTGGTGACTCAGGATGACAGGTGTTAGTGGAGTTCATGACAGCAGCTGAAGATGGGAAATAGAGGAAACGGGAGCATTCCCAGGACTGATTTAGGTAAAGTTTCCTCCGCGTCACACTCTGGTGTCTTCCCCATCCATTCTTCCAACTGTGAATTGAGCCATAATTCATTCACTCCTTGAGCACCTGTGTCAGCACCTGCACTGATCTAGGCAGTGGAGATACATGAGTGTATCAGCTGGCTAGTGCTGCATAACAATCCACCCCAAAACTTACTTAGTTCACAGTTCTGTAAGGAGGCTGGTTGGTTCCTCTGGCCTGGAATGGGCTGGCTGCTATCTGCTGGCTCTCTCCTGCTTTGTGGTCAGCTGGGCGCTAGATGCGGTAGGAAGTGTTCGTTCGCGTGTCTTTGTCCTCCTGTGGCCCTTACTCTCCAGCAGGCTGGCCCAGGCTCGTTCACACGAGTTCCCAGCGTCCCAAGAGCCGCCAGGGGTGTAGCCCAGGGCACGAGCACCCCCATCGTATCTGCTAAAGTCCCCCTGGCCAAAGCATGTCCCACGGCCAAGCCCAGGTCCAAGGGTGGAGAGACAGACTGCAGCCTCAGTGGGAAGGAAGAATGAGTGACCGTTTCTCAGACGCAACGGGAAGAACAGACACCAGGCACTGAGATATGCACAGAGCAGGGAGCCATGACCTTGACTGCAGGGACCCGGGGAGATTTCCTAAGGGAGGTTATGCTCGAGCCCCAGCCCTGAAAGACGAATTCAGGTGCATCTGGGAGAGTCAAGTTCATGCATATTATTCATGCAACAAGAACCAGGAAGGAAAAGAAACTAGGACAAGGTCATCAATGAGCTGGGCTGTCAGATGGCAGGGGTGTGGCAGAGGAGGGGTTGGAACGGGGCACGTGCTATGGTTGGTAAGAGACCGAACTGTCCGGCTGGGTGACCTGAGGCACATTACTTAACATTCCTGTGCTTCAAGCTCTTCATCTGTGACGTGAGGATGATGGTAATCATCTCGCAGGGTTTTTATTGTCGGGATTTTACGAAACTGATAACATGGGACGCGGTTACGTTAGTTCCTCGTGTGTGGCAAGCACTCGGTAAACTGTAGTGATTTATCCGTCATTCACCATGTGATCTGATGTGATGCTCACAGCAGCACTGTAGACAGACAAAAAGATAAGTAAGAAGATGCCCGAGGTCGCAGAGCTTGGATGGGGCCTCCCTGAGTCTGACCTGGAGTCAGCACCATAACCTCACGGGGTCTTCAATCCTGGCATCTGCGGGAGTGACCTGCCATCTGGGAGCCTCCCCTCTGGAATTGGGCTGTTTCACGTCCACTTTTCCAGGAGGTTCTTGCACATGAAAAGAGGGAGCATTTTAATCACAAATCACTCCATGCCATCTCCTGGGTCCCCAGATGCGCTGGAGGGATGGGAGCCTTTGTTCGTGCTCATGAAAGGCTGCGTTGGAGTTTTCCTGTAAAACTGTTGTTTTCTCTAAAATGGGGAGATGTGCCCTGACTTGACCGTCTTTGGCAGGAAGCAGAACATTCCGGTAGAGGAGCTACCCAAAAGGCAATGTCTCCATCAAGCCAAGGACGTTTGTGGCTGTCTATCCAAGGCCCTCACTCACGGCTGACACATGCAGTCTGACCGCAGACGGCCCCGAGCCCGCCGCCCGGTGAGGAGGTAAGGAGGCCCATCCAGCGAGCACGGTGCAATGGCAGAGGGGCCGTTTGCTCCGTTGGTTCCAGTCCAAGCTAGAATGGCATTCAGAGCAGAGAGAGTTTATTTAGAGAACCCGAAAGGTTAAACCACTCAGTGTTCTGCAGAGTTAAATCAGAGATGTTTTTAGCAGTCTAGGCAAGTTTGACCTGGGCCGTATGGGTCTCATAATTTATCCTACACCCTGACGTCTCTTGATTCCAGAATATACGGCAAAATGCTGAGCATGGAGCGGAGACCATGAACCCACATCTCTGGAGGCCGACTCTGTGCCGTGCATCCTCCATATGCAGCTCCCTGACCTCCCAGAACTCGGGGAGGGGGGGGTTGTTACTGTCCCTCCCTCACAGATGGGGAAACTGAGGTACAGGAGGGAGGAAGCCAGTGGCCTCAGACGTCACAGCAGCAGGGGGCGGAGTGGGGCTCTGGAGCCAGGCTGTGATCCCAGCATCCAAGCTGCCTTCGCCTCAGCCTCCCGGTGAATCTGAATCTGCACCTCCAGCCGCAGTCTCGCTCCTGGGCTCTGCTCTTTGCTCCTCTGGGCCTCGGACAGGCCTCCTCCGATACCTCTGTTACTTCAGACTCAGCGGGTTTAAAACTGACCCTGACCTTCACCATGGAAGGGCCACCCACTCGTCCTACTCCAGGGGGCACTGAGATCAGACGGGCGATGGGCCCCACCCGAGGCCCCGGCCACTCATCCCAGGCTGTGTCCCCGAATTGCCGCCTGGAGCCTGCGACCCACACAGACGCGCAGCCGCCAGCGTACCCCTGCTGATCTGAATCACCAAGGTAAGTCACGGCCCCCCTGGGGACCCCCTGCCTTTCCATCCCCACGTTTCCACACTGGGGTGTCTACTTGCTCTGCTGACGGAGCAGACTAGGCGGCCCTTGCTGGACTTACGCCATCCCGGGTGGCTCGCCCAGCTGGTCATCCTGGCACCCGCCAGACCGCACAGGCTAAGGGCCAGAGCTCTGCACTAACGTGAGCAACCGGGGCGTCCAGGCTCGGGGGCCACGGACGTCTGTGCCTGCAAGCGGCAGGCCACGTCAGGGTCAGGCGGGCCAGGCTCGCCAGCAGTAAGGTGGGCTCTGGACTCTGATGCCTCCTGACGCTAGAGTGGAGGTAATGTGGTCAACGAGAGTCCCACACTCACGACAGCTCTGGCAGAGGAAACGGACTCCAACCATGTCTTTGGTTTTTCTGCTTCTGCACGCTCCCTCCCTCTCCTTTCCCAGGTCATGCCCACCATACAAATTATGTCACCTCTTTTCTAAGACAGAATGCAGAAGCTGGCTAAAAAAAAAAATGGTGATAAAGCACTTTAAGAAAAGCTCATTAAGAACCCCATTAAGCCTCACCCAGTTCCTTTCACCTGAGTCCTCACGGCCACTCCCCTGGCCCGCGCAGCATCAGCTCGCCCCAGACACCCCAACAGCTGCCTCCCTGCCCCACCCAATGCAACGCACTCCCCACTGCTCAGCCTGAGCCGCGGCCCTGAGCCGTGGAACCCACCGTCTCTTCTGAAACCATGCCAGGGCTTCTTGCGGTCCTCAAGTAAAGACCCAGATAATTTGTGATTGTCTGGGCTCACTTCCCATCCCCCGCACCCCCCACCCTGTGCTCCCGCCACAGGGAAGGGGGGTGTATCCCTCCTGCACCAGCCCCCTCTCACCTCGGACCCCTACCGGCCCCCCTTTCCTGACCCCCACCCCGGAGGCCAACGGAAGGTATGCAGTGCGCTCTTTTCTGCCTTCCCCCCACCAGCTCCTCCTGAAACGAAACTACCACCACATGGTGGGAATCCTGTTTCCTGGGCCATTTGCAGAGAAGGCGGCGTGTTTGCTAGCGCAGGGCACTCTCAGGCACTTGGCGTGTTTTCTTATTTGGACTAAAGTGACCCAGGCTTGGGGGAGTTAGATTCTCCGCCGCCTTCACTCATCTTCCTGGAATGCGAGTGGCATTCCGTGGGCACACTGCGCGCTGCCCGCCTGGGGCTGCCTGCGTCGTCCTCTCGCGCCTGCGTTCCCTCCCGGCCCTGCTTTCTCGCTGTGCTTAATCGGTTAATCGGGGGATCGAGCCTTCAGCTGCTGCTGGGGACGAGGCGTCCCTTCCCGCTCAGAGCCCTCGTGACTTTCCTGGGATTTATCAGTTACCATCCCCGTAAAGCCCCACGGAGAGGTCCCGCCACCGTTTCACACGCCAGCCGCCGCCAGCGGGTGGAACATGAGAAGTCACAATCGCCGGCCCACCGCGTTGTCTGCGCTGGCTGTCTCTGGGCCCCGCCCTGTGTCGTCTTTGAAGTGCAGCTAAGCCCCTGGTAGCTTTCAGATGACACTTAGGTTACACCTCTGCTGCATTCTTATCTCCACCAGTGCCTTTGAGTGCAGACGTGTTGACACGTTGGCAGCGCGGTGGCCTCTCTGCGGGAGCGTGTCCCCTGGGTGACCTCTGGCTCCCGAAGATGGCACCTGGGCCTGGATGGATGGGACAGGGCCGCCCCTGCACTGGGCACACCAGGCACAGCCCCCCACCCTGTGTCGACTGTAAGGGTCTCCTTTCATTACTGGTCCTCTGGGGGCGGGGCTCCCAAACGCCTCACTCTGGGGCCCCCAAGCAGTGAGGGAGGCGCCCCTCGTGGGTGCTACTGCTGTCAGGTGTTCCTTTAATTATGGTAAAACAGACACAACGTCAAGCTTACCATTTAACATGTTTTAAGTGTACAGTTCAGCGGGGTTGCGTACGTTCACATTGTTGTGCAACCATCACCGCATCCGTCTTCTGAGCTTGTCCATCTTCCCAAATTGAGACTCTGTCCCCATTAAACACTAACTCCCCATAACCCCCGGCACCCACCGTTCTACTTTCTGTCTTTATGAGTCTAGCTAGTCTCGTACCTCGTATCGGTGGAATCATGCGATACTTATCTTTTGGTGATGGGCTCCTTTGACTTAGCATAATGTCTTCAAGGTTCGTCCATGTTGTAGCAGGTGTCAGTGCTTCATTCCTTTTTAAGGCCGAGTACTATTCCGTCGTGTGGATGGACCTCGTCTTGTTTATCCGTTCCTCTGTCGATGGACACTTGGGTTACTTCCACCTTTTGACTCTTGTGCATAATGCTGCTATGAACGTGGGTGTATAAGTGTCCGAGTCCCGGCTTTCAGTTCTTTTGCGTGTACTCCCAGAAGTGGAATTGCTGAGCCATATAGTAATTTTATTAATTCTATGAGGAACTGCCATACTGTTTTCCACAGTGGCTGCACCATCCCCCGCAGCCGTGCGCGAGAGTCCCGGTTTCTCCACAAGCGCCCCTGCCCCCGCCTCCCAGCCCAGGCCCTCCTCACCCTTCCATTCTAATCTCCTCTATCGATGGGACATTTCAAAATTTCATGGGCAAAGACTGCTTTTAACGACCAGACACAGTGCTGGTGAAGGCAGGGGGGAGTGGGCATCCTCTAACACGGGATGAAATTCTCAATCACCCCCACCTTTCTTAAGAGCAATATGCGTCAGGCTCTAGGTCCATCCATGTCTCTACAGATCACCCAATTTCGTTCCTTTTTATGGCTGAGTAATATTCCATTGTGTATATGTACCACATCTTCTTTATCCATTCCTCTGTTGATGGGCATTTAGGTTGCTTCCACGTCCTGGCTATTGTAAATAGTACTGCAGTGAACATTGGGTTGCAGGTGTCTTTTTGACTGTCATACAGAGTAAAGTAAGTCAGAAAAAAAAGTATCGTATATTAATACATATATGTAGAATCTGAAAAAATTGGTATAGGCGATCTTATATACAAAACAGAAATAGAGACACAGACGTAGAGAACAAACGTGTGGATATCAAGGGGGAAAGGAGGGGGTGGGATAAACTGGGAGACTGGGGTTGTCATATACACACTATTGATACTACGTATAAAATAGGTAACTAATGAGAACCTACTGTGTAGCACAGGGAACTCTACTCAGTGCTCTGTGGTGACCTAAATGGGAAGGAAATCCAAAAAGACGGGGTGTATGTATATGTATAGCTGACTCACTTTGCTGTACAGTAGGAAGTAACACAACATTGTAAAGCAACTCTACCCCAATAAAAATGTTTAAAAAAGAGCAATACGTGTCAACATTTAAAATGTGCAGACACTTATAGGACAACGTTGTAGGAATTTGTCCCAAGTAAGTGTTCAGACCAGATTGAAAAGGTGTGTGTGTATGCAAAGGTGTCTATCAAATGCTGTCAATAATAGCAAAATTAAATAAACAAACTAAATTTCTCCTTGTCCATCAGCAGACACTTGGTTTTAAAGTTGATGGCTCCTCCATATGATGAAATATCATGCCATTAACTTTAGGCGTATTGACAAGGAAAACGAGCGTAATATAATGTTCTACTACAGAAGCACACGACAGTGTGATTCCATGTTTGTACACACACACACACACACACACACACACACGTAGACAAAGAAGACATATATTTGTCTATCTATATATACCTATATACTTATGTCTTCTACCTCAGGAGATATATGTGTTTTCTACTTCAAGCTCTAACCACTGTCTTGGCAATGAATACCACCCCATCCCCTTCCCCGCAGCCCTGATCTAAACTGGAGAAATCCTGGCAACCAAGAGGAATCCATATTTAGTGGTGTCGTCAAAATGGCCTTTCAATAGCACATTCATTCTGCACCCTCGAATTCAGGCAGGAAAGGGAAGGGGGAGTGAGAGAGAGAAGAAAAAGAAAAAGCCAAGTGTTTGCGCGCGCGTCTCGGAGGCCCGGGGCTCGGTGAGGCAGGTGTGCTGCGGCTGCTTCAAGACCACGCGGGCAGAAGAGGCCGTCAGAGCGCCGACTGCAGCGCGCGCGCCCAATAGCTGAAGCTGCGTCAGATCCAGCTGCAGAAACCCGGAGGGCAACGTGCTTAAGGGTGCATAAAACGCGGATTTTTCCATAATTATTTAAATGTGTGCTAATGAGCGCTGCAAACGCAGTCAGAACGTGACCATTAAAGGATTAAAACTACAGGCAAATGGAAAAGGAGTAGCTTGAACAGTGGGGAAGCACTCACACGGGGACCGAAACCCCCAAATTTCTGTTCTGGCTCGAGAGTAAGACAGCCAGCCTCCCTGGGGCTCCATTTTCCCACCTGAAAAGGAACAGCGGAGCGGAATAGACGGATCGACCCCCAGCTACAGAGCTCCCTCATCATCAAAACCTGCCAATCTCCTGAATGTAAGAAAATCAGGGAATAAGAGTTGTCTAAGGAGAAGGAGCTTGCAAGAAGATTATGGAACTTCGTGTGTTTTCTTAGCAATATAAGCGGAGAAAAGACCCTGTTTTTTAAGCAAAGGAGTTGAGAATACAAATGAGCCATTCCGAAAACTCAGAGAGAAATGTGATGGACAGGGTGGGGGCTGTCAGATACTTGTGCCATCAGCCGCTGGTCCTCTTGTCCCCTCTCCTCCCCGAGTGGAAGGCCATGAGAGCATCAGCTTAGTCTAAGGTTCCTTTAAGGAGGGAGGAATTTACACCACTTGCCAATGGAGTGGAGGAAATATAGGAATGACACTTCATCACTTTTCTTCCCCCAGCAAGGAAAGAAAAAAAGAAAAAGAATGAAAGAACCCCAGTGCAAGACTGCTACATTCCATGCCGTTGACAGCCAGCCTTTAATTGGAACGGCTACATCCAAAATAAAGAAAGTAGTGATCTCAGGGTATATTTTTGCCTACGTTTTTGAGGATGTTTTGGGCCTTTCATCTCCTTTGAAGGCGTGTCACCTAATTACGCCGCTTTCATCCGTGTATCCCCCAGTCGGAACATGCCAGTCCCCTGCGCGGCAATTGATCGTGACGGACGGGTTTCCACTCTCCAGCTGGTGCAGAGCCTGGGTATTTGTGAATACCTGAATAAACTCCTTTAATCCAAAAACAAACTCCTCCTGAAAGAAACAGGCTGAAAAGGCCTTTCATGGAGTGTTTTCCAACTCACTGGTTCATGGTTTCTTTGGATCTCACCGTGCTTCCTGTACTAATGGTCTCTGAATGCATTCCCGACTGTGGCTTACTGGCCTGCCGAAGTCCCTGGCGTTACAGGGGGAGAAGGGAACAGGTAACACAGCAGATGTTCAAAGGAGCTGCCAGCACTGCATAGGTGGAAACTGGAAGGAAATATATGTGGGTGAGAGCGCTGTGTTCTTTCTACAACTTTCTTAAAGACTGCTTCCCTAGGTAATGTTTTAAAAACAAAGTTATAGTCCCACATTACACACATGTGGGAATGATCTGCTGGATTAGAAGCAGGTCTCTCAAATCAGCATTGAAAGTTCATAAATACGAGGGCTGAGGACGCTACTCTAATCAATAGATTTGCTTCTGGAAGATCGACCACTTGCATTTTTTTTTAAAGTCTGTATTACTGAGATGATAGTGGGTCCGTTTAAAGGGTACCTGGGGGTTAACCCATGGCCCAACAGGTGGGTGAAGTGCTGAGGTTGGAGCCGGGGACTCGGAGTTGTAAGGTTCTAGTGTGAGAGCCAGCACACCCGCTTACTAGCCACATAAACCGTCCTAACTTGGTTTTATTCTGTGCGTGCCTCTGTAGCCCGATCTCCAAGGTGAAGGGCTTGGGCTGCATCAGAGGACCTTCTCCTCAACCAATCAAAGTCATCCTTATCTGAGCGAATGTCCCAGAGCCCCCACCCCTTTAGATCCCCTGCCCTCTGCCTGCTGCACCGTGATCCCTGACAGGGTCCAGTCTCACCACCAGTGCTGTGTAACAAACTACCCCAGAACAAACTGGTGTCACACAAAAGCCCGTTTATTTTGTTCACGATTTTGCAGATCAGGCATTTAGCAGCTCGGCTGGGCGGTTGCCCCCGCGGTCTACCGTGGGGGTGCAGCCAGGTGTCAGCTTGGGCTGCAGGCAGCTGATGGCTCCCCTGGCCTGGACATCCCAGGTCTTCCATTCCCGTGGCTGGTGGTCGATGGTGGCGGTGGGCTGCACCCTCAGCTGGGACTGTTGCCCAGAGTGCCCGTGCGTGGCCTCTCCAGCATGGGGGTCTCTGCGTGCTCAGAATTCTTATTTGGTGGCCAGTTTCCCCCAAGAAAAGTTTCCAGAGAACCAGGTGGAGGCTGCATGGCCTATTGTGACCTAGCCTCGGACATCATGCAGTGTTTCCTCCACTCCTTTCTACTGGTGGTCACCAGGTCACCAGGTTCAAGGGGAGGGCACAGCATCATAGAGGCAGGTCACGTGCAAGAGCACCTGGGCATGAGGCACGGTGGTGGCCGTCTTTGCAAATCATATTCTGCCTCAGGCTTCAAAAATCACAGCTGAAAATCTCTAATGTCTAGATTAGATTCAGTTTCTAATGGCCCTCCCTCTTAGAAAAGAAAAACATCTCTAACAGGGCAATATTTCTTTGTTCAGACGCTTTTTTTAAAGAGCTTAATCGAGGTATAATTGGTATGGAATAAATTGCACGTGTTTAAAGCGAACCGTTCAGTAAGTCTTGGCATGTGTGCGTGCTTGTGCAGCCATCGCCAGGATCATCCCCTAAGTGCCCCTCGGGCCGCCGCACCGCCCCTCCCTCCAGCTTCCGCCCAGCAGCGCCTGCATCCCCGGGCAGTGACCCAGCTGCTTCCTGCCCTATAGACGTCTAAAATTTTATGTATCTGATCAGAAACGACGTCCTCTTTTTTGCGTAGCTTCTTTCATTTGGCACTTCTTTCGAGATTCATCTACGTTGTAGAGTGTTTCAATAGTTTTTTTTTTTTTAATTATTTTTTAAAATTATTTTAATGTTTAAAATTATTTTTTTAATTATTTAATTATAGTTGATGTACAGTAGCATGGATCAATGGTTTTTTTCTGTTCTTATGGCTGAGTAATATTCCATTACATGGATATAACACAATTCTGCTTATCCGTTCATGCGTTGATGGACATTTCAGTTGTTGCCAGTTTGAGGTTATTATAAACAAAACTGCTACCTACATTTGCCTTCATTTCTCTTGGACACGTACTTAAGAGTGGAATGGCCGCATCATATGGCAGCTGTATGTTTAACTTTTTAAGAAATTGCCACACTGTTCTCCGAAGTGGCTGTCCTGACTTTCAGTTTCAGCTCTGACGTGTAAGAAGCTCCGCCTCGCTCCCATTCTTACCACAAGAAAACTCCTGAACAACCTGAAGATCGATGACTTTTCTCGGACACGTCAGAGGATTGGGGTCAAAGGGAAAACCATCAGAGGGTCGTAAGTGCGATGTACTTCCTTGCAACAGGACCCGCAGGAGCCGTAAACCGGGAGGAACATTTTGTTCAAATGACAAGTTGCTGGAGGCCGAGTGTGGGCTGCTGTGAGCGTGGGGAACTCCCAGGGCTGCAGGCTTAGGGCACGTCCACGGTTTCGTGGCTTTTACCTCCAGAAACTCCACCAGGTTTCACCAGCAACGAGCTGAGGAAGACCCCGCCCAGGTGTGGTCCCTCTTCAATGTGGCTGCCTTCCCAGGTATGCAGTGGTACCTCGCTGTGGCTTTTATGCGCAGTTCCCAAATGGCTAATGACGCAGAGCATCTTTTCATGTGATTCTTGGCCGCCCATAGAGCTTCTCTGGTGCGGTGCCTGTTCCAGTCTTTTGCCCATTTTTCTACCAGGTGGTTTGTTTGCTTGTGATTGAGTTTTGAGAGTTCTTTATATATTCTGAATAGAAGTCCTTTATCAGATCTATGATTTTCAAATGTTTTCTCTCACGATAGAGCTTGTCTTTCAATTCTCTTAACAGAGTCTTTTGAAAGCAGAAGTTTTGAATTTTAATGCAATTCAAAATTTCACACCGTTCATGCACAGATCGAGTGTATGTAAAAGCTATAGATTAGGAGAAATCTAAGAGATCTTTGCCTGACACATGGTCACAAATGTTTTATCCTTTTATTCCAGAAGTTTTACAGTTTTAGGTTTTATGTTTAGATCTGTGATCCATTTTGAGTTAACTTTGGTGTATGGTGAGGTTGTGATAGTTTGTATTTTTCAAGGGAAGAAAGTTTCCTTCTAGTCATTGTTTTCTGAGAGTTATTATTTTTTTAAATTAGGAATGGGTGTTAGATTTTGTCACATGTTTTTCCTGTCTTTATTGAGATGATCATATGATTTTCTGTTTTAGTTTGTTAATATGATGAATTACATTGACTTTCTAATCAATTAATCTTGCCTTCGTGGGACAAACCTCACTTAGTCACAATGCATTCTCCTTTTTATATATCACTGGATTTGATTTCCTGAATTTTGTTTAGCATTTTTGCTTCCATGTTCGTGAAGAATATCGGTCTGTACTTCTCTTTTCTTAAAATTTGTCTGGATTTGGTAGCAGGGTAATAATGCTGATTCATTAAATGAGTCCTTTTCACTTTTTAAGAAAAGTTTGGGTAAAATTGGAATAATCATTCAACTTAAATGTTTGACAGAATTCACCAGTGAAGCCCTATGGGTCTAGAGTATTCTCTGTGGGAGGGTTTCTAACTACGAATATAATTTTATTAATAGAGAGTACTCTTTTCTATCTAACCATCTGTTTCTTTTAGAGTTAGCTTTGGTAGTTTGTGTCTTTCAAGCAGTTTGTCCACTTTTTCCAAGTTGTCTGTAAGATCTGTAGTGGTGTCAATACTCTCGTTTCTGATACTGGTGATTCGTGTCTTTTCTCCTTTTCATGATCAGCTTGGCTAGATGTTTATCTTTTTTTTTTTTTTGTACTTGAGTTTTGTTTTTTATTTAGTTTGACATTGCTTTTTTAAAAATTTGAAGTATAGTTGATTTACTCTGTTGTGATAATTTCTGCAGTAGAGCCAAGTGACTGTGCATATACATAAATGTATACGTATATATTCTTTTTCGTATTCTTTTCCATTGTGGTTTATCACAGGATATTGAATATAGTTCCCTGTGCTCTACAGGAGGACCTTGCTGTTTATCTGATGTTTATTATTTTTATTGATCTTCTCAAAGAACCAGCTTTGGGGGTCGTTGGTCTCCCCTATTGTTTCCTGTTCAGAATCTCTCTCCACAAAAGGAGCATTTTCTTGCCTTTTCTCGCTTCCCCTGTGCCTAAGGAATCCCCTAAGACAATACCTCACTTGTCCCTGGTCTAGGGCTGAGCTCCAGGACAAAGTCATCTACTAGCTCCCAGTTTTGTCAAACCCCCTCAGCCCCAGTACCTCCGAGTTTCATGTGACAATCAACTTGTTCAAAGGCGGAGCATTCCGATCAGATACTTCAGTAAATGCCCATGTGTAGCTTTTGAAATACTCTGCCCCCTTACCAAACAGCTTCAGTGACAGGGATATGAATGCAGTATTCATTCAGTGTCACGGATGTTCGTTCCCTGGCTCTGCCCTTTGCTAACCTATGACCTTGAGCAAGTGACTGTCCATCTCTAAGCGTCAATTTCCCTCTCTGTAAAATGGGGATAATAATAATAATAGGGTTGTTTAAGGACCCAATGAGACGATAAATGCAACAAGCTTAGTACAGAATCTGGCACGGGGCAAGCAGTCTGTGAACAGTTGCTATTAAAATATGACAGCGAGCGTTATGGTCTGGGACTCCGTTCCCTTTACTACTAGAAAGGAAGGATTTATGGTCTTCCTTTTCTTATGTTGATGTTGGAGCTAATGTTTATTGGTTGTAAATGTTAAAAATATAAACCTGTGGTAGAAATCCACAGACTGTGCATTTTGTCCCATTAGGGCCGAGTCCCTGGCCACACCTGCTCAAGCACTGAAGTTTACATTTCCAGCACCCAAAATTCACTTCAGTTATAAAAGTATTGCTTCAGAAGTTTGACAGCTCTGTGGCCATGTCGCAGGAAGAGCTCACATCACGGGTATTTGTCCAAATACCATCACAGGTATTTCCCTGGGATGCAGTTGTGTTCGCATGGCCGGGGAGGACTGGGGGTGTGAGGGCACGAGACCCCCGTGGAGCCGGGGCCTCCGAAGCCAGAACAGCTGGCCCCGCTCCCTGGTGGGAACGTCCTCACTGGCATTCTCGGGGCACGATGTGACCCCCTGCGGCGGCGGGGCTGGAGAGCAGAGGAGGGGAGGGTCCAGAGGAGCCAGCGTGGGAGAGCCGGAGGGGCCAGGACTGGCCGTCAAGTCAGGGAGGACTTGAAACCTGCCAGGCTTTCTGTGACGGTCTTTATCTAGGGGGGTGCTGCATCCATCCTGAATAGCACATGGCAGACATGGCTCTGTGTGACTCGCCACGTGTGTTAGAGAAGGCCAGGCAGCCTCTGCTGCTCTATCTTGGGACACTGCGGGAATCTTTGACGGACACGTAAGATGCCCAGGTGGCCAGTCACTCTGTGGCCAACGTGTAGCTGGCGGGAGGGTCGGGGGTGGCCGGGCAAGGGGGGGACACAACGCGGGGGGGGTTGGGGGGCAGAGAGAGAAGGGTGTGCCGAACCCACGAGGCGACCCCGACCAGCCCCCGTCTAGGTGTACCCTCGTGAGAGACCCTGACTGAGCTGCCGACGGGACTGTTGTTGCGTTCGCATATTACTGTCGGGGGCGGCCTGTCACGCAGCTGGCGTTCGTAACTGGCACACAAGCCGTGCGTGGTGCGAGCCTCCGAATTTCTGAGGGCCTCGGGGTTTCCGGCGGTGGGGTGAGCATCGTCAGGCAGCCCTCTGAGCATCCTGGGAGACGCAGAGACGTGGAGAACCACATCCCTGCCTGCGTCTCCGCACAGCCTTCTTCTCTGTGCCTGTGTCGCCTCCCCTTCTGTCTCTTATGAGGACGCTTGTCATCTCAAGATCCTTGATCGCATCTGCAAAGACCCTTTTTCCAAATAAGGTCCGGCTTACTGCTACCAGAGGTCAGGGTGTCAGCATATCTTTGGGCATATCAACCCCCCGTGGCACCCTTTACTTAACGGCGGTGCGGCACAGGAATTAAGGAAAAGCCGTCAGCCCCAGGCGTGAGCCCCAGCTCTGCTGTTTCCCTTGGGGTGGCCTTTACCTCTTTGAGCACCGGTCTCTCCGTCTGTAAAATGGATCACCCACAGCGATGCCGTGTGAGGATCGACTGAGATGGCACGTAGGACGGCCCTGGAGCTGGACGTAGCCACACAGTAGGGCCTCAGTGCTGGGCAGCCCCGCACAGTTTTGACCTGGCAGTTAGTGGTCAACCATGCTCCACCCGCCAGACAGCGGTGTCACCTTCCGGGACTGCGAGGAGGGGCCGTGCTGGTCCTTCCCTGCGTGGGAGACTGGGCAGGCCAGGGGGCCAAGGAGGGGAGCTCTGCCGGGCGGAGGCCTGTTTTAACCCCTTCCACCCTCCAGCCACGCAGGCGGGGCCTCTCCTTGGTCTCTCCTGTCCCGCTCGCCTCTTTATCCGGCTTCGAGTGCCAGCCCGACAACGTTCCCAGCATGTCAGCCAAGGGTGAGCCTCCCCCGCCCTCGCGGAAGGCAGATCTTTGGAAGGCGCGCTGTGGCATTCTTGGATGGCCACGGTGGCCTGCGAGAAGGCACATGTCCCTCTCCCTCTGGCTTCCCCGCCCTCCACCCATTCGCGGGCCCCCGCAACAGGCCAGCAGCAAACGAGGGTCCCGGCAGCGAGCCCTGGGGTAGACTGAACTGGGCGACCTCTGCGTTTCCCACCGGCGCCCGCACCGGCCCAGGGCAGGGGCCGTCAAGCAGGCCTGGATTAGAGGTTTGGGGTTTGGAACATCCACACTGGGATAAAATCAGAATTTTTTTTTTTTTTTTTTTTAAAGAAGACAATTTCAGAAACGCAGTCTGAAAAACAAAGCAGCCTTTTAGCTCTTTCTCTGAAATGACATCAGCGGCCACCACAAAGCCTGAATCGGCCCCATTGCTTTCGGCCGCGTGGATGTATCATTTCCCCTCCAAAATACCCACGGCATTGTCCCGGATCCGAGCCGACCTGGAGCCGCTCGCTTGGTGGGAAGTGGCCGCACTTTCCCACCCGTGCTCCAGAAGGCCCTTGTAATTGGAAAAGTGCAAGTTGCAGATGAACCGGGAGCCCAGGCCAGGAAATGGGTTTTATGGCGCTGTGTTTGTCCTTGTTTTACATCCATCTCAATAGTGCCGTCCACGTGGGCACTCGAGGACTGGGATTCCGGGAACAACGTTGCCCAGGACCAGCTGCGCCCTGTCGCTCCCACCCCAGACCCAAGCTCTCAGCCCCTCCCCGCCCCTTCCCTCCAGCCCCATCCAGACTCTCGCCTCTGGGGTTTTCGAATTGTGTGGAAACTGGAGGATATTGTCAAGATGGATTTTGTTTAATTGAAGCAGCAACCCAATTGTACTTAAATTTGTTTATCACCACATAAAAACAGGCACGTAAAAAAAGACCAGAAAGAAATACAGTGACATATTAACAATCTGGTTGTCTGTGGCTGATGGGTTATTTTTTTCTTAATTCCTTCTACTTCTGTAAATTTTCTCAATTTTGCTTTTGTAACACAGAAAACGTTATTTATTAAAAACCACCAACTGGATCTTGTCTCAGGGCCAAAATGAGCTACTTAAGCGAGTGGAAAGTCAGGCTTTATGGAGAGCCAGCAGTCCCCAGGGACTTATTTCTTTGAAGAGACACTTTTTAAAAACTCAGAAATAATCTGCATAGTTGAAACTTCTGTTCCTCTGGGATTGTTATTCCTTCATTAGTTAAAGTGATTTACTGAGTCACAGGAAATTTCGCCGCTGGACCAAAAAGTGATTCCATTTCCCAAGCATTCACTGAGTGTTTGCCCTGATAAAGCTGCCACGTTCCTGCCCTGGGTGGGCGCACAGTCTAACGAAGGATTCGGGAGTCAGGTCTCTTGTTCATTCACTCAGCAAACGTTTATTGAGCCCCTATTATGCACCAGGCACTCTTTGGGGAGTGCTGGGACATGGCAGTGTACAAACAAGACCAAACCCCCTGTCTTCATGGGGTTTAAATTTATGGCAAATGTAGAAGAAGAAGAATGTAAAAAATGCTCAGCAAGTTCAGAGGAAGGAGCCGTCTGTGATGGCGGTGATGGAAGGAGGGGGTGTCCACGTCAGGGAGGGTGTCATGGGTTGAATTGTGTCCCCCACCCCCAAATTCGTATGATGAAGTCCTATCCCCCGGTGCCTTGGAATGTGACCGTATTTGGAAATAGGTTTGTTGCAGATGTAATTAGTTAAAATGAGGTCTTCAGGGTGAGCCCTAATCCAATATGACTGGTGCCCTTATTAAAAGGGGGGATTTGGGCACAGAGACCTCTCCCGCTCTCTCCATGTCAGACATGTTCTGATTCATGTGAACGTGTGTGTGTGTGTGTGTGTGTGTGTGTGTGTGTGTGTGTGTGTGTGTGTGTGTGTGTGAGCCTGGAGGGAGAGACCCCAGAGCAGCTAGAGGTTCCTGCACCTTCTGCAGCCCCAGGCCCATCCTTCGCCTTTGGGAGAGAGATGATGGAAGCAGGGCCCCCGTGTTTAGTCACTCATCAGGCGTAACTGAGCTACTACTACGAGCCAGACGCTGCTCTAGGACGAAACAGACACAAATCCCTGTCCTTAGGGACAGGAGATTTTCCTAAACGCCTACTGTGTGCCAAAAATTGCACTCAATGATTGAGACCCAGAGTCAGCTGAGACAGGGTCCCTGTCCCCATCCATCTATCCATCCATCCATCCATCCATTCATTCACTGTTTCTGTTCACCTATATGTGTCAGGGACTCTGATAGATGGTGCAGGAAACTAAAAAGGAAGATTCACCTTAACAGTCTGATCAGGGAAAGAGACGTGTTTGAAAAAGTAAAACTCTAATCAATAAGTTCTCCAATGAAAGGAAGCACAAAGTACTTTAGAAATGCACAAGAGAGGGAGAGGCAAATAGCCTGGGATGAAAGATTTAGAGGAAACTCTGCAAAGGGGATGGATTTTGAAGGGAGAATAGGAGTTCACCAGGCAGAGAAAAGGTTCACCTGTGCCAAAGCACAGAGGCTTGAGTGGGAGCTGTGTGTGGGACAGCACGCAGCCAGTGCAGGTGGAACGTGAGATGGTGAGACCCCAGACGAGGCTGAGGAGCTGCGTGGAATCGGGTCTAAAGACCCCGATATTCATTCATTTACTCCGCAAATATTTACTGAACCCCTGCTGTGTACAGGCGCTGAGGACACGACAGGGAACAAACGGGTGAAAACCTCTGCTTGAGGGAGCTTATTTCCAGCAGGGGATGCAAGAAACACAAACGTAAGAGGGAAAAACAGGTGTTGATAAGTTATGGGTGGGGGAGCAGGGGAGAGGAGAGGGTGGTCAGGAAGGGTCTCGCCGAGAAGGTGATACGAGAGTGAAGACCCAAAGGAGGGGGGCAGTGAGGTAGGTGGCCCCCCGGGGGAGACGGTACACCAAGGGGTGGCGGCCGGCACCGCGGCCCTGGGACAGGGGGCAGAGCCAGAGGGAGGGCGGCAGGGGCTGAACGCCACAAGGCACAGGAAAGACGGTGACCCAGGCTCTGGGGTTTAAGCGGGGAGCGGGGGGCCTGACCTGATTTTGAAGGATAACTCTGGCTCTGGGTCAGGAGCGGGCCCAAGGCAGAGAGTGAGCGAGGGCAGGGGGCATCTGAGACGTCGGCCCAGCAGAGCCTCAGCAGATTCGGGGTGCCCAGAAATGAATGGATGGATGAATGAATGAACAGACAAACGTGTAGCCTCAGGGCACTGGAGGCCCACGTGGAACCTGAGTAACAACCCCCGGGGAAGAGGCTCATCACCACCGTCGGTGACGCGACAGCAGCGGTCCAGCACCGCGTGCTCACTTCCCGGGCTACCGTATCAAATGACCGCAAACTCAGCTGAAAACAACACACGTGTTCTCTTACAGTCTGGAGGTCAGAAATCTGACGTGGGTCTCAGCGGGTCAAGTGAAGGTGTCGCAGGGCTGGTACCTTCTGGAGGCTCCAGAGGAGAATCACTCCTTTGCTTTTGCAGCTCCTGGAGGCGCCTGCGTCCCTCAGCTCGTTGCCCCGCATCCCTCCAGGCTCCACTTCCATCGTCACAGACTCTGACCTCCTGCCCCCCTCTTATAAGGCCCTTCCTGTTGCTACATGGGACCCACCTGGATGATCCAGGATCATCTGCCATCTCAAGATGGGGCCATTATGCAGCCAGCCCAGGTACCTCTGCCAGGCTGTGCAAGCCCATTCCATCCATGGTCTCAGGGGCTCCTCACAGCTGCCCAGGGAGGCAGGTGCTCCCAGTGACAAAACTGGGGCTCAGAGAGGGTGAGTAACTTTCCCGGGGTCACACCTCCAGGACCTCGAGGAGCGGGGATGCACGCACGCTGGTTCTCTCCCCGCCCTTGCTGGAATGGCCCCACATCACCACGTGGCAGGGAAGACACAGACAAGCCCATCCCAGACAGCCTGGACACTCACAGGGGTCCCCCAGCTCCACACCATCACCTTGGAAAACCACATCAACTCTGAGAAAGACTCACCCCCAACCTCGTCCCTGTCACCCCCCCGAGAAGCCCAGTCTCCCGCGGTTGAGAACAAAGTGCCTTTGGAGTGCCCGGGCTTCCTCCGAGGAGCCCCTTGCGGGGGGGGGATGGTTTCTCTGTGACAACCCGCCTCGCGGAGCGCTGCCGCCAAGTCGCTGGGTGAACCCGTGTGTCAAGCAGAGAAGAGCCAGAAGCCCCTCTGGCACCGAGCATCGGGGAAGCGGCCAGCCGTCTCCAGAAGAGGCAAGCAGCCTTGTTTATTTTCATTTTTGCGAGTGAAAATGCTCACTTCCTAGGCCCCTCCGCTCAGTATGGCTGTTCCTTTAAAGAGAAAAAGGAAGTGTGGTCCTGGCAGCGTGAACCGAAGCAATAAAAAATAAATCTTGGTAATTGTTGTGGAGACAGAAAGCAAAACAAACCGGACTTAAGTACATTGCAAGAAAATGTCAGCGTCGGAGGCCCAGCCATTAGCGTGCGAAATCGTTTCTCTCCCCCGAGGAACGGCTGGATGGGGACCAGCCTGTTTGATTTTCTACATTCCTCCTTCTGGGGTTTCTTGGAATGTCAGACTACTGCGTTTTTTTTTTCTTTTTCCTGAAAAGGACGGGTGGCTTCAGAGATGGTGATGGAGAAACGTCAGGAAAGAGCCTGAGGGAAGACAGCCGTCAGCAAGCCTTCACCGCTTGGCAATGGTTCCCGGGTCCCAGGGCCCCTCGGGCGAGGGCAGCAAGCAGGGCCGGGAGGGTGTCTTCGAAACACCCCCTGGATGCCTCTGACAACAGCGGCTCCCCTTCAGCCTCACCGAAGGAAATGCCCAGCATCACGTCTGCGACACGGAAATAAAATGGAATAGTTCTTTATTCCGGAGTCAACTCACCTGTGTTTCCAGAAGCGATAACAACCCTCCCTCTCTGTGCCACTTGCCACAGAAACAAGCTTCAGAGCTGTGAGTGGGTGTCCAAAAGGACCTGGACTTTGGAACAGGAGCGCGTAACCCGAGGTGACGGTCTTGGAGCTCGTCCCGGTGCTGATTCCCAAAACAGCCCTGATTTGCCTGAGAGGGTCCCTGTTCACGTCGGATGCCCCTGATGGGACCTTTCGCTTTCGGAAGATTCTGGTTGGGGTGACTGAGTGGCGTTGGGGGTCTGAAATCACCCATCTCCCAGATGAGGAAACTGAGGCTCAGAGAGTGACAGAAGTGGCCCAAGTCATAACAGGGGCCAGGCTGGGATTTAAACCCAGGCCTGATGGAGTCCGGCGCCTGAGCAAAGCACAGACGTGGCCGCTCGGCTTGAGTTTCCACTGTCCACCCAGGTAACTGTAAATCAGACTTTGTTTGGGAGGAAACTCATTTCTATCCTGAACCTTCTGCAGAATTTAAGACCCAAAGATAAACCACTTGCTTAACTTAAAAAGGTTCAAGTTGTTTTTCCATCGGCAACCTTCTGCCCAGCAGGAGTGCCCCTGTCTGGCTGTGTCTTAGGTTTAGAATTCCAGGTCTACCTGGTGAAGGGTAGCGGCGTCCCGGCACCTGGAGGGTGAGCAGAGATCAGCTCTTTCTGAGATCTTCCCTGGAGAAGCTGAAAAGAGAGTCTCCTCTCCTTCCATCTGAAAATGCATCCCAAGGCCCTTTTGTCTCTGGCACCTTCTACGCTGGCTCTGGTTGAGAAGGCACCGAGGGACCTTGCTGGGCTTCTCCCACTAAATCAGAAATTTGGACACTAAGTGTGCAGAGGGGGAGCCAGGCCTCTCAGCTTTGAGCTGAAGCGAGGCCCATTGACTGGCTGGGAATGACACATGGCTGGGGATTAGCGGCTTTACAGACTCTAAACAGCTGTAAGAGCAAGGGGAAGCGCAGCAGCTGCCCCCGGGGTAAGGAGACCGGCATTCGGGCGGGGGGTACCTGGCCCCTCCCCGCTCACTGGCTGCATAACCTTGGCCTCCTCTGCGCAACGGGGATTTGTACGCCACTGTTGGCCTCCCTGAGTCATCTCATCCTGTACGCTGACACCCCCTGCCTCCCCTCCAGAGGGCTCTTCCTGACCCCAGACAGCAGGAGCAGCATCTGACCCTGTTCCTGCAGGACGGAACAGGGGCTCTCCTCATTTGGGGAGGCCTCGGAGGGAGGCGTCTGTTTTTGAACCTGTGAAAGGTGCCCGGATATCTTCCAGGTTGCAAAGGTGGCCTCAGTTTCCATGCAGAGCAGATCATCCTGCAGAAGATCAAAGGCCCACGCTCGCCTACACCGGTGGATGGCGGCGAGGCTCACGCGCCAGCTGCCGTCAACTAGCCTTGCCTGCCTGAGGTTTCTGAGGCTCCACCCAGACCGTGGAGAAGGGTGAGGCCAGCGACTGGTGACATCTGCCCTGGACGTGGTGGCGTGTGTGCCCTGGATTTACTCTTCCCGACCTAGACCTGGGGCTAATCGGAGGAAAGAACTCAGCACACACGGACGTGTGTCTAGAGGCACCATGGCCACAACAGCCAACGTTCTTTGTACCATTCTGAGACTTCAACATGTCTGGTCTTTCATCAACCCCTGGAGATAGGACTAGTATTGGCCCATTTTCGTAAAGAAGAGAGGACTGAGGGCCGGAGGGATTGAGTCCCGTGCTCAGTAAAAGGCAAAGTAAAATGGAGGCTGCGCCTTTAAGCACTTACCCCATGGGCTTCTGGGACGGGAGGAAGGCTGGTGGCTTTGAATGGACAAGACTGGGTTCAGTTCCCAGAGCTGCTGCTATCAGAGAGGTAAGTGGTTGAGGGCTTTCAGCAGACCACCGGGTCTAGCCCTGGATGCAGGCAGATAGCAGTATTTCCATTGTATCATCTGGGGTGCAGAGAAGGAAAGGGACTGCTCCAAGGTCACACAGCTTGGAAGAGAAGAAACCAGGACAAGCATACAGGGTTGGTCTGCACTAACTGATGCTCTTTCCTCTACATTAGATGAGAAGGTGACTCAGCCCCTGTGACCAGGGATGTGAAATCAGAACCAGTCCCAAGAATGAGCTGGAAAACCAAGCAATGCAACCCTTCTTCTCAAACACGGAGCTCTGATTTCACACGGCTGCCAGTCCCCGAAATGTCCTCCCTGTGTCTGTGGATTTGCGCGCTTTCCGGTGGCTGTCAGGACAGACACAGACGCACTGGACCACACCAGTGCAGCTGTCTGATGGCATTCCCAGCCCAGTTGGGAAAAGGAATTAGCACAAACCTCAAGAGAGAGCTGTTCTCATGAAATACACAGCCTGGTTGGGCTGCTCAGAGTGGGAAGGGAAGTTCACAGTCTCTTATCTGCTGACTCGCTTGGCCCTGTCTCCAGCAAGTCTTTCAGCCCCCACGAGAGAGGATCTGGCACAAAAAGGGGGACAGCAAACACCGATCTGAACAAAAGCTGAACTCCGAGGTCTTGACCTAGAGCCCATCACCGTGACCTCTTGACCCCTGTTTTGGGGGTCATGACCAGACTCTTTGCTCGAGGAACATAACTGCCCGGGGGTCCCCTAAGAGCTGTCTTCTGCAACATGGAGAGAGTGGTCTCTGGATGCTGCCAGTTCCTGGATGATTCCCTGTTGTTTCCAAGCACCCTCAAATCTGGGCTTTGGGAACCCTTTCTTGACACGTGGCCACCCCAGGAGCGCATTGCTGGCCTCTGTTGCAGCACCCATGCCCTCAGCACCCAGGGGCCATGTCGTAGCCCTTGTGACGGGGCTTCCCTCAGAGCAGTACGAGCCACAGGCACGTGTGTGAGTGACTTGTGACAATCCCTCGTGCCAAGGACCGCCGTCGCAAAGAGGGCCCACACGAGCAAGCGTACCTACAACCTTGCAGACGTTTCCCCCCTCCTCATGGACTTAAATTTTTAAATAGGGAAAATGTTAACAGTACCTTAGTTCCAAACATCAAAACGATTCAAGAAATGAATACTTGGAAGTTCCACTCCCTCCCCTAATCCTTCACCCGTTCCCATTCCCCCTAGGTAATCAATCTCCTTAATGATTTTTGGCTTATCCATCCTGCATGTCTTTTGGAGGAGGGAAAATATTACACACACACACACACACACACACACACACACACACATTGTACACACATACATATCTATTTGTGTACATAAGAGATACACATACGAAATAAATATATATTATATGCAAAAATATGGCACATTATGCGTTCTGTTTTGCACCCGGGGTTTTTTTTCCCCCGTAACCTCGCTCCCTGGATATCGCCCCATATCAGTCCGGATCAAACCTTCTCATTCCTTTTTACAGCCGTGTAGGGCTCCACTGTGTGGATGGGCCATAGTTTATCCAACCGGATCTCCTAGGTGTGGGCATTTTGGTAATTTCCAATATTTTGCAATGGCAAGTCATGTTGCAGTGAATGACCTCCACAACGTATGCTTTCTCATCGTCAAGGAAAGTCTTTTCTGTGCGGCGCAAGCCTGTATATTTTGCATGGTTGAATATTGCACACTGAAGAGCACAGACTCGGGGGCTCTACTGCTTTGGCTGCAGCTCCACCCTTATGAACGGGCTGACTTGTCCTTAACAAATCACCTGCCGTCTCTGTGCCTCCGTCTCGTCTCCTCTTTTGTAAATGGGGATGATAAATAGTATTTTCTCCATGGGATCGTTGTGAGGACTAGAGCTAATGTGCAGAGGAATGCTTATACCTGAGTCTGCCACACAGGAACTACTCGGTAAATGTCTGCTGGGTGTGTCCGTGCCAGACCTTGTCAGAGGTCCACCCAGGCTGATAAATGCTTACCTCTCCCAAGAAAAGTCCTGAGTTGTAGCATTTGCTGATTCCCGTGGTGTAAATACTCCCACATGGCCGTCGCTCAGCATGGGGCTGGGAAGCACGCAGTCTGCTCTTTTGATGCAGTGCGAGCCGGCCCCCGCACCGCCCCCGCGTGCCCTCCGACCTCCTGACCACCTGTGGGCACACTGGCTGCCCAGCAGCCAGCCCCGGTGGCTGAGGTTTTTGCTTGAAGCCTCACCCTGGCCTGGCCTCCTTCCTTTCCCGCTCCCACTTCCTCACTCCTCCTCAACCTGTCTTCTCTGTGAACCTTCTGAACCAACCCCTTTCACCCACAACCTTGCTCCAGTGTCTGCTTCTAGGGAACCTGCCCAAGACCGTATCTCAAGATATCTTTTTCCCTAGAATGCACTGAGGTTTGGGACGCAGTAACACTCCACAAGCTCGTGAGTTCTCTTTTCCGTTAACCCCTCCGCAGCTGTCTCCGGGGCTTCATCTACGTCTACGCCCCAAGGTGTGTCTGTCGAGGGTCCTGACTCACGGGGCAAGGTCCTCTCCTCTGACTCAGCAATGCCATTTCCTGCCCACAACCTTCTAGAACTCTTGCACTTTTGACACAATGGAGACCAGCCCACCCCTGATTCACCAGCTCAGTTTTCTGTCATATCCTGTACTTTCCCTGAGGATTTTTCTGTTCTCCTCCTGACCAGGGCCAACGCCAGCCAGCCCACAAGCACCAGAGAACAGAAACTCGGCCAGGCAGACTCCAAGATGGTTCAGAAAAATAGAGGCAAACACGGGTGGTCAGGAGGTCCTTGGTCCTTCTCTCGTTGGAATAGAATCCACCGTGTTGAAGTATACATAGTCTCTGAGTTTCCTTCCTGATTTCCCCCAGAAAGGGCTTGGTGGGGGGATGGCATGGTGTTCTATGTGGCGGAAACGTGAACGAATCGCTCGCCGGCAAGTGTAATCGTTCTGGAAACCGTTCCGAATATTCACGTGTTCTGTGATTTTTCCCCAAGTAAATAAGGTGGAAAAGCATCAGAAAAGAGTCAACGTTTTCCTCAGGAATCCAGACCACAGGGAGAAAATGACGAGTTGCCATGGCTCACCCTTGCGAACCATTTCTCCGTGAACCTAGCCTAGCACGGATGTCTATTTAGGAAGAGATACTTCCGTATCTGAGGTTGGCTTCCACACTGAGTGGAGCGAGAGGGGTGCCAGAAATGGCCACTTTCAATCTAGTGAAAACAGCTAAGTCAACAAAGGAATAACAAGATCCCAGGTTGCAAAACAAGTTGGAAAAACTTTTCTAAGAGCTGTCCTGGTCACCGCACCACACAGATCCTTTGCTTTGCCTCTGGAAACATTTAGCTCAGGGTTACTTCCGGAATTAATCTGTCGGCATAGGAACGTGCTTTTAGGGCGAAACCTCACTGTTGTCGTTGTTGTTGCTTTTTACAGAGCTCACCGTAATATATTTTAAATGCCTAAGACTAGGTGACATTTTCACATCAGTCATGAAATCATTACAGAACTCTGTCCAGCGCCAGGCGAGAACCGTTGTGTAGATAAAGTGATAATGTTTTTCCTTCCTGCGGAGCTCCATCAACAGTCCAGAACTATGTTCACTGGCATATTTTGAGTCATAATTCTGAACTTAAGTTGACTGTCTCCTATTAGGATAATTTTAAAATGAAGCAAAACAAACAGAAAGAAAACAGAAACAACTAAAAACGTTAAATACCATATGCCTATCTACAATCTGGAACACGTGGGTCCAGAATTACCCTTTTACATTCAAATTGGTAAATAAGATATGCATTCTCAGTTTCCTTTTCTTCCAAAGAATCTTCCAGATTTATGAATAAAGCGCAGAACTTTGGACTCAAAAACCTGAGTTTCTGCAGTCTTCAGTCTGCTGCTTACAAGATGCTTAACGTATGAAGTGCAAATGCCTTCCCCTAGCTCAGCCTGGGCTGTAGTATCTCACAGGGTTGCCGAGAAGGTGATAAGACACGGGGCATAGAACAGGGTTCACTATGTTATCACCTGTTCTTACGGCACAAGCTCGGTTCTATGACTGCTCTTGTCTTCTTAATTGGTCCCCAATTTGAAAGCGATTAGTTATTTAAAACACAGAGTCTCTGTCTCCAGAGCTTTGCAGTAAATGCAAAATAATCCTACACGATGCACGCGGGGCGCGTGGGCCTGCGCGCGTGCACACACACACACACACGTCTCTAGAAGGATAATTTTCTCCAAACCACATTTTAAGGGCCTGTGTGATTTGGGCAGGGATAGCGGCTGCTGCTTTCCCAGCAAATCAGTTTGTCCAAATCTGTTTACTCTCAAATTTATATAAAGAGCTTCATTAGCTACAGCCATGGACTGAATGGCCGCCACGTGGCACACAGAGACGGTCTTAGGATGTTGGTTTACCCAATTCTGCAGAGTGATTTGTTTTTAATGAATTATGCACACTGATCATAGGCTCTGCTCAAAGCCTCATTTACTCTGGAAATTCCTGAAATTGCTATTCATTTTTCCAAGTTTTTTTTCTCCCTTGAAAGTTCACAAACACTTTCTGAGAAAGAAAAGAATTAACACACATCTTTTTGTAGATTAGGAAACACAGATGATTTGATAGAAAGCAGGTTTGCGTGAAATACTCATGAAAATGAATCAGGTCTCTGGCTTTCTTTTAAAAAAAAAAAATCTATGGAAACCCTGACAGCAAAGAAACTCTGATTAAATAAATTCAGAGTAGATTCATGGACTGGGGTCTTCAACTTCTCTGAACTAGCTCATGGTGCTGAGAACATGGTAGAAACCAAATGAATATGTGCAAGCGAGTTAATAAAATCACACTTCCAAACACATTCTTTAAGAAGTTGAGCAAAGAATTGACCCTTTTCTTAGGCATTGTATCCGTGGAGCTGCCCATCTAATGGCTCATATCTATTCTGTGGCCTTGTGCGCTAGAAGAACGTCTTCCCTTCCCCGTGGACCAGACAACAGCGGGGTCTCTGGGTTGTGTCTTCTGCATGGTTGCAGCCGGGAGACATAGCATTAAGTGTGTAGACAGGACGGGTTCAGAGCTAAGCAGCATTTACAGAGGGATGAGGAGAACAATCAGCTTGCCTTTTGGTCCACCCCTGCCCCAAAGACCAGAGCACGGACACTCAGGGCACCAGGAGTTGAGCACTTGGCTGGAAAAGAAGCCCAGCGTGGGCTCAGTCATTCCATTAACGCACGTCGTTGAACACCCAGCACAGAGAAGGCACTGAGCGGAAATCAGCTGGCAAAGAAGCCATCCCTGACCCCCCCAGGGGCTTGCAGTCCAGCCAAGAGATAAGCCTAAGAGGCCAAAAGTTGGATAAAATGCAAGATGCAAATAAGAAGGCAATGTGAGTCAATGCAAAAGACCAAGCAAAGAGACCCTGACCGTCAGGCAAGGTGGTGTCTACCAGCCAGATCTGGGTTGAGTCTTGGCTTCACCAGAAACCCGATGAGCAACCTCGTGAGTTATTACCGTCCCTAAACTTCTGCTTCCTCGGCTGTAAAGCAGGTGTAGTGATACCCCCCTCCCCTCTAAGATTGCTCTAAGAATTAAATGGCATAACCTGGGGCAAGGCAGTCGGAGCAGGTCTTACCGTCCCCAGCGTCCACTGATGGTGAGAATTTCCCAGGGTACCCAGCGATTTAGGAGACCTCAGCAGAACCAAGTCTGATGTTCTCATGCTTAGTCAACAGGCCAGCAGGCATTTCGTGCAAAAGAGCCCGTGATCAAGTGAGGTTGGAAGATGCTGGGTTAAACAGGTTTTCTTTACTAAAGGACTTAAAGAGTCCTTATCTTCCCATTGTGTATTCAGAATCTTCATGAGGGAGGAAGTGCTTCACAAGCTTATTTGAACCTCAAAGCGTTTTGTTTTCTAAGGAGCGTTTCACAAATCTGTTTACTTCTGAACGTCAACACAGTGAAAGATTGAGCTGGATTTCAATCGAGGTCTAACCCCCATTCACCCTCTTTCCATTTCATAGCTCCTTTTGGAGGCAGGAGCTGGTCTTTGACCACTTCACTTTTTGCCAGTGCTTCGTATAGTATTTGGTTATTTTATGTGCTCAGTTCAATAATGGATGAATGCGGGAAAGAATTCAACGATGTAACAGAAAGAATGGGCGCGCGGTGGGTGCTTGGTGATTTCCTTCCTTCCTCGGGTAAAAGATCCATTCAGAGTGCCAGAGACACCAGTTACACCAACGGATTTTAATGCACCAGAGAATTAAAAGTCCATTCACGGGGTTTCAGATTCCGCATTGCAACTAACCTTTATGAAACTGGCACTTGTCAAATTTTGGTGTAGTATCAAAGAAGAGAAGCTACAGTGATCTGGAGAACCTTATCAAAATACTCCTCCCTTCTCCAACTATCTGTGTGAGGTGGATTTTCTTCTTATACTTCAATCAAAACGTATTGGGTTGGCCAAAAATTTCATTTGGATTTTTCTGTAAAACATTACAGAAAATCCCGAACGAACTTTTTGGCCAAACCAATAGTACAACAAAGTCAGGAGCAGACTAAAAATTGAGTTGTTCTCTATTATAACAAACATCAAAGAGGTTTGCAAAAACGTTAAAACAATGCTACTCTTCTCACTGATTTGGGGGCGGGGGTTGGGAACATACTGTTATTTTTCATTAAAAGTGAACTATGTAGGTTAAGGGGTTTTTAAAAATAAATTTATTTATTTTATTTTTTATTTTTGGCTGCATTGGGTGTTCGTTGCTGTGCGCGGGTTTCTCTAGTTGCGACGAGCGGGGGCTGCTCTTAGTTGCAGTGCGCGGGCTTCTCATTGCGGTGGCTTCTCTTGTTATGCAGCACGGGCTCTAGGCACACAGGGCTCAGTAGTTGTGGCTCGCGGGCTACAGAGCGCAGGCTCAGTAGTTGTGGCGCACGGGCTTAGTTGCTCCGCGGCATGTGGGATCTTCCCAGACCAGGGCTCGAACCCGTGTCCCCTGCACTGGCAGGCGGATTCTTAACCACTGCACCACCAGGGAAGCCCCAGGTTATGGGTATATTATTGCTATTTTAAAATAAATATTCTAAATGTCTCTCAGTTTTAAATTCTAATACAGTGAATAATAATAGATACAACGCACAGACCCCAAACTCTTTGGGACTCTCGGTGATTTTTAAGATTGTAAAGGGGTTCTGAGACCAAAAAGTTTGAGAACCACTGCTCAAACTAAGTGCTTCCTGAAATTTCCCCCCAAACTGAACTCCATGTGGGAATGGCTCCTAAGATACTGGAAAAGTTTAGAGGCATCATTGAGTTCCTAGGAAAATGCCCTATGCAGGACTCTTCTCGCTCTAAGGATCTCAATTTCCTGTGTATTTCACAGCCATATTGAAATTATTTGCAGAGATTTTTAGAATTATACGAACTGGCACCGCAAAATGGGCCCATTATTCAGATGGGAAAAATAAAGGTAAAAAGTTGAGACAGTGCCAAAGAGCAGATCCTGGGTGGATCCACCCTGTTATGGGGGAGGAAGACCCCAGTTCTCCAAACTTCCCGGGAGCCTCTGCAGCCCAGGAAGCTGTGCAGGACCTGGCTTTTCTCATGACACATCCATGGTTTGGCCTGTGGTCTCAGCTGCAATCATCATGGGAATAGCTTGTAGTATTCTGGCCCCTGTTCATTTCCGTCACCACTGAAAGCAGGAATTATCCAAGTGGGTGGAAAAAGAAAATGTGAACAATTTAAGAAACACGACAGAAGACGTAAACAAGAGCCTGGCCGCCCCCTGTTTGCTTCTCCCCAAATTTGTTTCCAACCTGGTGCTGTTCATCCGAGGTGTGATTGATACCAAGGCCTGAAATGCAAGGATGATTTAAAGTGACAGCCGGGGCCCATTTCACTGCAGTCTGAAAACTCCAGCGTCCCTGAACCCACCCCGTTACAGCCCAGGCTCAATTTCCCACACACAGCACTGAAAAATGATTCCCAACACCAGACCGCAAGGGGCTTTTTATCTTTGCTGTCAGCCTGAAATACATTCAGAACTCAAAGCAATTATGGAAACATTTGGGTCTCCTGAACTTTTCGCTGTTGGGTTTCTCTACCAAATAAAATGAAATGAAGCTTAGTTCTTTGGGGATTAATATAAACAAAGATCATAAAGGCATCTAGTGAACGGGGTAGGGGGCGGAGATCACAGGCTATGAATGACCAACCTCACTTGCATTCAGCACAAGCACATCTTGCTTCGTGGGGGAATCAGGGGCTCTAGGAGAGGGCCTTGCTATGAATACGGTTAATTTTTCTAATCAGAACCCAGGAAAATGTTGTTTCAGCTCCCCCAGCCTCACTCTGCCAACCTACATCTTCAGGGTCCTGAATAGCACCGAATGCAAATGTCCTTTTTTTAAAAAAAAAAAAAGAAAGAAGGTGGTCAGAGGGTCTAGAGGGAAGCAGGGAATTTTGAAGTATGCAGTAAGTCAACAGACCCCTCAGCAGTGGGACAGTAAAATTTCACAGCCAGGCTTTGATCTGGATTTCAGAAAAATGAAGCCATAAATGTAGAACGTTTTATGAACCCAGAAATAAGAAACTCTTTGTCTTTTATCTAAAACGTCTACTGAGAAAAATCAGAGGATTATCTAAACGTCGAGCTCATTATATTTTATTTGTGGCAGGGTAAGGAGAGATCACAAAAATATTTACTGAGGTTTATTTTAACTCAAAATAAACTAAATGTCGTTTAATATATATATATGTGTGTGTATATATATATATATATATATGTGTGTATATATATATATATATATATTCTTCAAACGGGTTTCAGTGGACAAATCCATCAACCCAAATAGGTAGAAATGAATGCCTTTTCTTGCTGAGATGGAAATTTCCCCTCTGAGGCTGCCCTGACTGCCATGAAAGTTTCATTCTGTTGTCAGCTCTGCAGGTGAAAATCCTCTCTCCACCCTTTGCTACCTGCCAGCTATCCCAGAATGATGGTAAAAGCCACACCGTGATAGGTGACATCACAACCCGAAAACCAGCCAGACCCCTCATCAGCACCCTACATACATCACCGCTTTTATGCTCTCTGAACCCAGTACCCGATTTAATACTTGTCACGTAGTAGATGCCCAAGAACACCAGCCACCTGACTCTTCTCACTGGAGTTCGGTCCTCTCTGGACAGGTGCCACTGCACCCAGTTTACAGGTGAACAGACCGAGTACTGAAGAGTTCCCCTAACTTCCTCAGGGCCACGCGGCCAGTATGTAAGCCCAAAGGACTCTTTCTTACAATGCCACTGTTGCTTGTAAAGTTAGCCAAGAGGAGGGGAGAGGTGGGAGCAGACCCGAGGAAGATGAAAATTCTCCCAGAAAATGGAAAGCAGAGAATGGGTGGTCTGAGTGAGTTGCCCAGAGGAGCAGGGCCTCGATATTCCCGGCACCTGGTCCTTGGCACACCTGAGCTTGAGTGTATAAAGGTGCCAGCGTGGCTGGAGAGTGTAGAGGTGCACACTTGGACTCTGGGGACGCTTTAATGCTACTGGATGCAAAGTCAGTGCCCGTCCCGTTATGAACTCGCCTCCGCGGAGCCCTGCGGGCAGCGTCCACCAACTCCAGAGATCAGCCCACAGGGTGCCCCTGTCGTTCCCGAGCTCTGTGCTCCTTTGCATTTGTGCGTATCTGTCGTAACTGCCAGGGTAGGTGCTTCCTTCCACCTCTTTTTGCAAAGTGCTTTGCTCAAGGGTCCCTCGGCAAAGGTCAATGCATTGTCTCTAGACAAGTGCTCTAGTCCTGCAGGTCGTAACCCATTAGTGGGTCATGAGGTCAGGGGAAGCAGCCATATCTGTTTTTTTTTTTAAAAAAAAAAAAAAAAAAAAGAAAGTAGAGCAGGGCAGAATGGAATGGAATGGAATGGGCTAGACCAAGGCACATTTCACATGGTAAGAAGAGGCATCATCTCTGAAACATCTGTTTTGTTGTGCGTGTGTGTGTGTGTGTGTTTGCATGAGTATGCACGTGTGTGTGTGAGTGTAGCCTGGGCACGTTAGTCAGGGCTACACTATGCTGCTGTATTAAAGGGACACACAATATAGTGGCTCAACAAGGTAGAAGTTTGCTTCCCTGTCTGCACCCAGCCAGAGGTAGACAGGGGGCCAGGCTGGGTAGACAGCTGTGCTCTGTGGGATAATCTAGAACCCCAGATCCTTCCCAGGGTGTTCCACCTCCTCTGGGTGTGACCCTCATCAGCCTGGCCTGGCCTGGCCCCCGCCTGCAGCGAGCCGTACGGCCCACAGGAGAGGGTGGAGAGGAAGCGGAAGGCAGGTGCTTTCCTTTTCCAAGGGCCCCACCTGAGGTGCACACACTTCTTCCCACATCCTATAGGCCGGAAGGTAGCCTCCAGGTCATACCCACTTGCTAGGGGAGACTGATGGGAAATGTAGTCTTCCAGCCGAGCAACTGGGTGCCCACTCAAACTTAGGGGGTTCTAGTACTAAAAGCAAGAAAAAGAGAATGGAGGCCAGGTGGCATCCTCCACTGCCCCGGAGACCCAGGTAAAATGACTTCTTATTAGGGATGTGTTTAAAAATGTTTGAAAGCCACTGCCTCATGGACACTCTTTCTTGTCCTTTATGGAAACCCTCAGGATCCCCTGATCTAATGAAAAGGGCGTGATCTGAACTTACGGAGAGTTGGATTGTAGCCTTAGCACTCACTGGTTACGTGTACTCATGCAAGACCTTTGGCCTTCTTGCTCCTCAGTATTTCAGCAGTGAGATGGGGGCATGGTGCCCAGCTCCCTGATTCGCGGGCTCCTTGGAGTGTGAAATGAGATCAGAAAGGCAAAGCATCTCAGCAAAGTGAAGGATGCTCTGAAAGGCAGATGCGATTATCCTCTTCAAATTCCCACTCCGCTGCTAATCAACCATGTACACTTGAGTGAGTTTCCTCCCCTCTGGGTCTCAGCTTTCACTTTTCTGTTGTTGTTGTTTTTGAACCTGATTGGTTTTTTTTTTTTTTCTTCTTCTTCTTTTTTCAGCTTTCGGTTTTAACACAGGAGAGAATCAGATCTGGTGGTCGTTAAGGTCTGACATTTTAGAATCTGCTTTTGCTGTCCCCAGCCTGAGTCTTCTCTATGTGGTCCGAAGCTACTTAACTGTAAGTTTAAACAAATGAGCTGGAATGCTATCAGGACGCTGTCGTTTTTGCCTGAATGCACTGCAGATGAGTGTGTGAAACATTACTGAGAGAAATGTTTATGTTTCAACATGATCATGATAAGACATGGATTGTGGCTGAGTCTGCTGATGTGAAGCCACTGAGGGGGAAGAAAACTGAAAGTGTTTAAGAAAAAGTTTCGCGTGAGGTGAACGTGTGGGAGGACCTAATTTCTAGCCTCCCAACCTCAGATGGTGTTGGAAAAGACAGAGATCGGAGTGGGTGACTTTTTAAGAAGAATGACCATGTGTTAAGAGTGCTTCCTTGCCAGCCCCTCTCTACCCATCTCCCAGAGCCAGCCCAAGACCAGTGAAGCAGGGAGTCATCAGCCAACATTTTTGACAAAAGGCCATGACTTTTGCTCCTATGCCATATCATTATACCTTGAAATTGAGTTCTTGACATGCTGTGCTTGAAATGTACAACTTTTAGCTAATTAGAAGACTAAAAAATGCAACTTAATGAATTCAAGACTTGTTTATGCTAACCTGCCAAGGCGTTTGGCAGTGAAAAAGTGTGATTTGGTGAACATCTGATTACAAGCCGTGCGGAATTCCATGTGCAGAGAGGCTGGGTTGGATCGGATTTTTATTGAAGTATTCTCTAGTATGGGAACTAATTTCCGACTACTTCATAAAGACCCCTAAGCAGGGTTGACAAAGGATTTATCATAATTATTGCTCTGGCCAGGAAAATGATTATAAGTGATACATGTGTAAATTGTGTTTATAAAGTTTCCGAGTCGCAATTAAAACGTGCTGTGATTTTTCTTCCTTTTCCCTTTTTTTCCTCCTAGTGATGACTTGCCTTTTAAAACTTCCTTTTTTCTCCCTCAAATTAATACCTGCCAGAGATTTCCTTTGGCCAGAACAGACTCCCAACACATACCCATACACATTCTTAAGAAGCTTTTGATCTGCCATTTTTTCAAACCCGCCCCCTGAGAAAGTAGTTGAGCTATCAATACTTTACATAACCCTTCTTTCCAAGCCACAAACTCAAAGGAATTTGCAAATGCCATTCAATGCTCCTTCAATGCTTAGCACAAGCCATTTTTTTAAAATTAATTAATTTATTTATTTATTTTGGCTGTGTTGGGTCTTCGTTTCTGCGCTAGGGCTTTCTCTAGTTGTGGCGAGCGGGGGCCGCTCTTCATCGCGGTGCGCGGGCCTCTCGCTGTCGCGGCCTCTCTCGTTGCGGAGCACGGGCTCCAGAAGCGCAGGCTCGGTAGTTGTGGCGCACGGGCCCGGGTGCTCCGCGGCATGTGGGATCCCCCCGGACCAGGGCTCGAACCCGTGTCCCCTGCATTGGCAGGCGGATTCCCAACCACTGCGCCACCAGGGAAGCCCCAGCACAAGCCATTTTTAAATCATCGAGTACACTGAGAACACGTCAATAAAAGAACAGAATGGGGTTCAGAGGGCCGAGCAAAAGGACGATAGGAAGAAGAAAGGGATGTGTTAAGAGGCAGGATACAAATATCACTCCAGGGAGCTCCCTGGCGGTCCAGTGGTCAGCACTCAGCTTTCACTGCCGAGGCCCAGGTTCAATCCCTGGGTGGGGAACGAAGATCCCGCAAGCTGTGCAATGTGGCCCCCACCAAAAAAATCACTATATTGCTTTTTGGGCATAAAGTTCTGTACACTTCTACTAGAGCAAACTTAGTTATGATGTTATTGTCCATATATGTATTATTTTTGTCTCTTTGAGCTCTCGGGGTCTAAAAGTGTGTATTTAAAAATCTCCAGGACTTCCCTGGTGGCACAGTGGTTAAGAATCCGCCTGCCAACGCAGGGGACACGCACTGTATTGCTTTTTGGGCATAAAGTTCTATACACTTCTACTAGAGCAAACTTAGTTATGGTGTTATTGTCCATATATGTATTATCTTTGTCTCTTTGAGCTCTCGGGGTCTAAAAGTGTGTATTTAAAAATCTCCAGGACTTCCCTGGTGGCACGGTGGTTAAGAATCCGCCTGCCAACGCAGGGGACACGGGTTCGAGCCCTGGTCCGGGAAGATCCCACGTGCCGCGGGGCAACTAAGCCCGTGCGCCACAACTACTGAGCCTGCACCCTAGAGCCCACGAGCCACAACTACTGAGCCCACGTGCCACAACTACTGAAGCCCGCGTGCC
Source organism: Physeter macrocephalus (assembly GCF_002837175.3). Taxonomy (NCBI): domain Eukaryota; kingdom Metazoa; phylum Chordata; class Mammalia; order Artiodactyla; family Physeteridae; genus Physeter; species Physeter macrocephalus. The sequence goes on along the minus strand of NC_041230.1, from coordinate 53,299,520 downwards.
TAGAGCCCGTGCTCCGCAACAAGAGAAGCCACCGCAGTGAGAAGCCCGTGCACCGCAACGAACAGTAGCCCCCACTCGCCATAACCAGAGAAAGCCCGCACGCGGCAACGAAGACCCAATAGAGACAAAAATTAAAAAATAAATTTATTTTTAAAATAAAGAAAATAAAAATCTCCTGCTAGTGAACACTAGATGATTTATCTATTCCTCCCCATAATGCTGTCTGTTGTGGATTTATTGGAAGGCCCGTTATAGTATCATAGTTTCTCATCTTTTTTTTTTTTTTTAAAGCAACAAATAAAGACTGCAAGAACAAAAGATTCCGACACCACGAAGTTTGCAACAACTAACCACACCCCTCCCTCACCTCGCCTTTAAAAATGCTTTGCCGAAACCCTTAGGGAGTTTCGGTTTTAGGGGCAAGAGTCACCCATCTCCTTGCTTAGCCCCGCAACAAACCTTTCTCTGCTCCAAACTCTGATGTTTCAGTTTCTTTGGCCTCAGTGTGCATCTGGCACATGAACTCGTGTTGGGTAAAGAATCAGTCTGAGAAACATCTTGTTTTATTTATTTTTTCTTTGAGAGGTGTGCCTTAGTTTCCTCCCAGCTTTATCGAGATATAATTGGCACCTAACATTGTGTAAGCTTAAGGCGTGCAGCGTGTTGATTTGATACCTTTATATGTAGCAAAATGATTACCAGCTCAGCATCAGCTAACAGCGCCTCCAGCCTGGCACGCAGTTACTACTTCTTTTTGTAGTGAGAACACTTAAGATCTACTTTCTCAGCGACGTGCATGATACAGTATTATTAGCTGTAATCCCCCGCTGTTCATGAGATCCCCGGAACTTATGCATCTTACGACCTTTACCGCCTCTCACGGGCTGAGGGGCATTTTGAATCTCCAGGAGGGAGTGTAGCGTTCGGAGCTTTTGCAAACATACTTGGCCCTGGAACTCTGTTTTTCTGGAGCATCTCTTGGGGGGATTATTCCATCAGGCACACTTTGGAGGATGAGCTAAACCTGGAGGCATCTCGGAAAAGATTCTGTGGTTCCATCCTGAGGAGCTGGTGTCTCCCGAGGGGCCAATCGTGAACCGAGCTCACACCCCCTCAGTCACTGCTGATCCCGTGTGCTCTGTTAACTCCTGGACCGTGGATGAATAAGACACAAGGACAGGCCTGAAAACATCGAGACTTCTCATTTTAATGGTAAAAGTGTTTTTTTGGGAGATCGTGTGGCTTGTCCCTTGGGTTTTGCATTAGAAGTCAACACTCTCCCAAGAGGGTGAGCTCAGAGCCCAATCGCCAGAGTTCAGACCCCAGCTCCACGATTCCAACCTGAGTGACCTTGGGACAGTTACACAACCTCTCTGAGCTTCACTTTCCTTATCTGCAAAACGGAGACGTTGACTGTGCCACTTTCACAGGTTGCTGTCGGGATTCAGTGGAGGAGCCACTGAAAGCACTTCCCCTAGAGCCTGGCACTTAAAAAACACTCCGTGAATATGAGCTATTCCAGAGGCTTTTCCTCTATTACACTTTGCTGTGATTCAGAATGGAGCTGAGGCTGCATGGCCTAGGGCTTTCACGTATGAACTTCCAAGCCAGACCACCTGGTGACCTTCAGCAAGGCGCTTAACCCCTGCGAGCCTCAGTTTCTTTGCAGCAGGTGGGATAAGAGCAACCCTAGCCCGCGGGGTTATGGCAGTTCAGTGAGTTAGTATTTGTAAGCGCTGAACCCAGTGCCGTCACAAGGCTTACACTCACTAAACCTCAGCAGGACTGCGCACTCCCCTCTCTTCTGAACACTCCAGAAGCGGATCAGGTGGTCTCTGCAGGCTCTGCTCTTCCGTGAATGATGTCCTCCCGGGGCAGCTCCCCGCAGCCAGGAGCCACGCCGGCCGCATCTCCGTACCTGGCTCCCAGCCCCACGCTGGCTGGGGTCAGGCGCCCAGGAGAGGCTCGGCCCTGACAGTGCACTTTCCCCGAGGGTGCGGGGCCCCTGGCTGTGCCTGTCAGCCGGACTGGCATCCATCACACTCATCATCAGGTCCTGAGGTCCCAGAGGAGCGGAGCGCTGGGCCCCGGAGCATCGGCCGAGGGAGTGGCCATCCTCAAGGAGAGCCGCCGAGGCTGATCATGCTGAGTCCACTCGCCTGGAGCTTGGAGCGCCGGGAGGAGGCGGGCCTGACCTTTCCTCCTGACGTCCTGCCGTCCTGCCGTCTGCGTGAGGTCTGAGAAGCCAGGACCGAGTGTGGCCCTCTGGGATGTCAGCGGACTCTGGTGCTGGCTCTGCTTCCCCGTGGGTGCTGGGCAGGGTCTAAGTCCACAGTGACACCCCCAGGAAGGGTCCTGTCCACTGCCATCGTGTCCTCCAGCTCCTTTCTGATGGGACTTGGGACAAGTCCCGGGCACCATAAGTGTGAAAGGGGCTTAACGACAGAGAACTTACCTCAGAGCCCGCCCAGCAGCCCTCGGCCCCCACAGGTCGTCGGCAGGCCGCATCACACATGCCAGCGGCTTCCTGAGGGCCTTCTCAACCCCACCCAGGACAGGCCAGACGGGCCAAGGACTCAGTGCCCCCAGGAGCATCCTAGGGTGCGTCCCCAGCTTCGGGGCCCTCAGTGGACCCTGCCCTGGCCCGCCCGCATGCCCACAGCAGGAAAGCATCACCAGTGAATGTTTTTTGCCTTTCTGGCTTCCCCGTCTCACTCCCAAGCCGCGTGTCAGGCTCTGCTCTGGGAAGACCCAGACTCAGACGGTGCTGACCCCCTGGCCTCCGGGAGCGCGGGCTCCGTGCCCACCTCCCAGCTGGACGCAAGTTTCCTCCTGTCCTCAGCAGCCGGGCCCTGGCAGTGAGGTCACGTATTCGAGTTTCTTCCCTTGCAACATGAGTGTAATAACGGCACTTCCCTCCTGGTATCAGCCTCAGGACTGACCGAGTCCGAGTACAGAAGGACCAAGAGAACATGTGTGTCCAGGGAACAAGCAGCACACGCAGGGCAGCTGCTGTTATGTGTGCACTCAGCCAGTCGGAGCCTCAGTTTGCACATCTGTGAAACAGGAGAATAATCAATGACAAAAGCCAATACAGCGCTTGCTGGGAACGTGCACAGAGGGGGTTCGATAAATATCAGCTGCTGTTGTAATTGTGATCGTTGACAGCGGCCCCCACTCAGCAGAGCCTGAGGTGCCGGCTGAACCACGGTGAGGAGAAGCTGACCCGCTGCTGCAGAGGTGAGGGCGGGGCACGGATCCAGTCAGTCGCCCAATAGCCACAGGCAGTATCCCCCTGACACAGTTCCTTGTCAGATCACAGAAGGAATGCCGAAGGGGCCAGGGAAGGGGAGATGCTCTGCTAAAAATCACTAAAATAACATCCAACGCTAGAGATCAATATATGCATCTTCAGTTTCACTGTCTGCTTTGTCCTTCAGCAGCACTGAAGTCCCGGTGGCACTCGGATGGCACAGGTGGTGGGCCGCGTGCGACTCCCAACGCAGATGAGAATAGCCCCGCGGGGACCGGATGCGGAGCAGTGCTTTACCGCCACGGTCTCGGTGAGTCCCAGCCAGGTGCCGGGTCGGTGCGAGCGGCTGCACCGAACGGATGTGGAAACTGAGGCTCAGAGAGGTGGATTCACTCGCCCCTCGCCAGGCAATAGCAGAGCAGGGGCTGAACCCGGTCCATCTGAGGACCGCGGAGGAAGGGCTGGAAGCACCAAGGAGGCTCAGGTGGAGAGAGCTGAGATGGAGAGAGCTCTCCACCTCTGGTCTCAGCCAGGGCTCCGCGTGGGCCAGACCTACACCGGAGCCCCTTCTCCCACGGTGGCCACCCTCACGGGCTCCTCCGCCCCTCCCTCCCCTGCAACAAAGCTGGCAATTCCCCTCCCTGAAAAAGAAGGGGGAAAGCATGAATACATTGGCCGGCTCCACATGATAGAATACCGTATTAGTCCCGCCATTTCCTGCTAAGTCACTCTCTTCTTTTACAAAGTGCAGCCACTTACCAGGAAGATGAAAACAAGGACTTCCAGCCACGTAAAAATCTGTGCAATGATCCCACCGTCCCCAGAGCAGGCGGCGAAGGCCACACATGCGCCCACGATGGGCCACCTCCCTACCCCCGAAGGCATGGGCGGGCAGCCAGGGAGGGGACCCAGCCCCCGGCAGCACCCTACACACCCAAGGCAGCCTTCTCCCGCTCTCTGCTGAGCTTGGAAGCCGACCTCCCTGGATGGGGTTCAAACACCTACACATTTTTATCAGCTCTGAAAAAAATGGAAGCGAAGAGTCTAATGGGATTGCTGAGTAGAGATTGAACAGTTCCAGGGGAGGAAGCAATATGGGATAAAAAGAGGGTGTTGAGTTTCAAAGCTCCTAATAGAGCGTTGGCGAAAACGTGCATAGAAAGCACTTGTCCTCAGACTGCCAGATTTCATTACGGATATCTGGTCAGAAGAAGAAGTGAAAATGTCAAGTAGAAAAAGAAATTAGGGTGACCGAGGACTTTCATGGTGGGAGGAAATGTTTAACTAAGTGCATTATTCATTCTTCATTGGCCTCAATGCCAGGGGCTTTAGCTCAGGGTGTGGAGCTGGCAGTAACGTCCAGGCCCAGCGAAGCTGTACAGCTCAGCTTCTTTTCTTTTTCGTAATCTCGGTTAGACAGCTCTGGTCCTCCGGGGTCTTTTGGCTGAGAGCAAATATTCTGCCTCCTCCAGGGAAACTCTGCCTTTTTGCTTGGCAGAAAAAGGGAACTGGTAACCTAATAGAACTTGCGTTTCTCTGGTTACCAGGACCGAGTGAGCCTTTAATCTCCCCTGAATTACCCCATCCCCTGGGATTGGGTGGGAGGTCTCTGAGTCAGTGAAAAGTTCACTGTGGTTTTGACATAGGCCTGCTATTTCTTACGTCTCCAGAGGGGACTCTGTGAGTGAACCATTCTTCAAATCACACAGAAATGCCTGACTTTTTCTTTCCGACTGTGACATACAACAGTGATCTCTCTTCTTATTTGATGTGTTCCAAAATGTCGTCGTTGCTGCAAACTATTTCCCTAACTGATCTGGAATGCAGACTAATTCCCGTGCCCTGAAGTGGTTCATGGGTCCCAAATTTGGAAATCGTTTCATACGTTTAAGACTAGCCTTGTTAGGGCTACAGTTTAGAGTCACGTTTAATAAACAGATCCCCCCCGCCCCGCCGCCGCCAAAAAAACCCACCTAAAACAGAGGAAGACTATATGATCTCGGACCCTATTATCATAAATGTTCTTGTTCTAATTCTACAAACATTGTGGTAATAATCAGAACAATAACAAAAAGAGAAGCAAACATTTGTGAGACACTACCTGCCGGGCACCGTACCGAGTAGCTTACATACTCAGCGCGTTGGATTTCCCGAATTGTCTGTGTGGGAAGCATTGACGCTCACAGAGAAGTGCGCGGAGGGGCACAGAAGTGGTGTGGTTTGCTCGAGTTGACGCAGACAGCAAGAGGCGGCCCCAGGGCGAAGTTCTCTTTGGCGAATCAGCTGCCATCTGAGTCGTCCACAGGTGTAAAGTTTATGGGTATCTTACAGTCACTGATGCCACAGCTTTGACCCAAGGGGCCCCCACTCCAAAAGCTTCTACTCCAGCAGAGAGTAAGAACCAGCGGTCACTTTCTTCTTCCCACTTATCCATCCTGGAGACCTGGTCCACGGCTTAATTCAGATGTTGGCTACGTCACTTGCACTCGTATCCCATTGGCCAGAAGTTGGTCATACAGCCATGCGTGGGAGGCTGGGAAATGAAGTCCTTCCCTGGGCAGCCACATACCCAGCTGAAGCCCTGGGATTCTAGTACTAAGGGAAAGGGAAAGGGATACTGGGTGACAATAGCTGTGCCTGCCACAATCCATGCACCACTGTGTCCCCAGCGACTGTCCCCATCTCCAGTACATAAGTCCTGAATAAATAAACTCACCTGTCAAAGTTTGCCAACCTCAGATAAGAACCCCAAGCATTATTCCAGGCCTCCGGAAGTCCCAGCATTAAAAAGTAGAGTAAAAATCCTCTTATCCATATAGATAAGGCAAATGCTGGTACCCCCACTCACAACTGAGGATGTAATATCCATGCTCCCCTACCTCCTTACCAAGAGGACCCCGATTTTATTCAGGGTGACAGTAGAGCCATCGCTCTTCCTTCCAGAAGAATCCTAAATAATCTACGTGGATGCTCTCTGCTCCAGGAGGTGGAGCCTCATCCCGCCCTTGAGTGTGAGCTGAATTAGCGCATTGCTTCCAAAGGATGGAGACTGATAGTAGCCTTAGAGTGAAGAAGCCTGGCAGACACTGTGTTTATCAGGGGACCAAGGGCAACGTCACCAGTAACAAGTCATGTGGATATGATGCCCCCGCCCCAGTATCTCTGTGCATATAACTCTAGTGAAAGCATGAGAAAAGCCCAGTTGACAAACAAACTCAACCTGGGGGACATTCTACAAAACATCCAACCATTCCTCTCTGAAACTGTCAAGATCATGACAACAAGGAAAGTCTCAGAAATTGTCACAGCCCAGCAGAGGCTAAGGAGACGTGGTGACTAAATGCAGAGTGGGACCCTGGATGGGACCCTGGGACAGAAAAGGACCTTGTGGGAGAACTGGTGAAATCCAAATAAGGTCTGGAGTTTAGTTAACTGTATGTATCAGTGTTGCTTCTTACTTTTGAAAGTGTGCCATCGTGATGGAAGACAGTAACAGAAGGGGAGACTGGGTGCAGGGTACATGGGAGCCCTCTGCACTGTCTCAGAAGCTTTTCCGAAAATCTAAAACTGTTCCAAAATAAAACATCATCAAAATAAAGAAACACCCAGCATCCCTTGCAGTTAGAGGCAGCCAAATGACCCAGTTCTGGCCAACGAGATGTGAACAGATGTCTGTCCACAGACGTGGGTTTCTAGGAAAGCTATCGTGTGTGTGCGTGTTTTGTTTTGTTTTAAATAAAATCTTGGCACACACCTCTTCCTCTTTTCTTATCACCTCCTCCATGCCTGAAATGCAGGCTGAGTGCCTGTACTCAGGACCAAGGGCAGTAAGCCAAAAGGAGACCCAGTTCTTAACAAGCCCCTCAGCCACCGCAGTGTGCTGGACTGTCCGTCTTTGGAATCCTTGTCGCACCGGAAAATCAAGCCTCATAGCCTGACTTCATCTGATGAAGCACTGGGTTAAGTTTCTGTGATATGCAGAGTCTACTCTAGTTGATATTAAGTGGAATCATAGGAAGTTGCCAATAGTTGATTATTTGGACTTACAAAAATGGCAGTTACAAAGTGTGACCTACCATGGGTAATTTTTTTTTCCAAATGTCATTAAAACATCTTCATCAACTATAAATCTAAATAACAAGCAGTAGCAAACTGCCACTCTCCAACATTTTTTGGGGGGTGAGCATTTGGTCTCTTAAGAACCATAAGAATAGACCTTAAATGTTCTGTTTTACCTGGGATGCTGTCACTTCTTGACACTTCAGATGATTCAGTGAAAGAGATTCTCAACCTCTCACTACTGCATGCATTAGATGGCACTGTTGGTGTTTAAAAAAGATTCTTATCTTCCTAGCAGTTTCACTCTTAGGAATATGCCCAAAAGAATTGAAAACAGAGACTTGAGAAAATACTTGAATATTCGTAACAGCACTATTCATAATAGCCAAAAAGTGGAAACAACTCAGATGTCCAGAAACTGATGAATGGATAAGCCAAGTGTGGTCCATCCGCACAGTGGAATATTATTCAGCCGTATAAAAGGAATGAATTTGTGATACGGGCTACCACACAGATGAACCTTGAAGACATTATGCTCCGTGAAAGAAGCCAGACACAGGAGAACAGGTATGATTCCATTTGTCTGAAATGTCCAGAATAGATAAACCAATAGAGACAGAATGCAGACTGGTGATTCCAGGGGCTGGAGGAGGGGAAAACGGGAAGCAACTGCTCAATGAATACAGAGTTTCCCTTTGGGGTGATGAAAATATTTTGGACCTTGATAGAGATGGTGGTTGCACGGTGTTGTGAACGTACTAAATGGCACTGAATTGTACACTTAAAATGATTAATTTTATGTTTTGTGAATTTTGCCCTAGATTTTTTTGAAAAAAACAACTTTTTTTCAGTGTGTTTAAATACACGATAGAACCAAGATAATAATCCAACAAAATGACTTATCATTGAGATAAAAGAAAATAAGATCAAGCCAGCCAAGGGCAAAAAGCTCTCTGTGCACTGGGTTTGTTCCTCCAGTGTGCCAGTCATCTCTTGCTGCAGAGTGAAACCCTCGAAAATGCAGTGGCTTAAAACAATGACGACATTTATTTTGCTCACGAATCTCTGCATCGTGCAGGGTTTGGCGGGGACGGCTCATCTCTACTCCGCTCAGCATCTCCCAGGACTGCTCCAGGTGGAGGCTGGAATCGTCTGAAGGTCCTCTGGCTCACCTGGCTAGTGGTCGATGCTGGTGGGGACCTCAGATGGGCCGGGATCAGGACGCTCACATGTGGCCCTTCCGGGTGGCGGTTTGGCTTCCTCAGAGGATGGCAACTGGGTTCCAAGGCTGAGCGTCCCCGGAGGTCTAGGTGGACGCAGCATCACCTTTCATGTCTGAGCCTCAGCTGTCACACAGCGTGGCTCACACTACAGTCACCAGCCTGGGCAGATGCAAGAGTAGGGGACGGTCAGTGTCTCAGTGTAGGAAGAGCGGGGGGCTGCGGTAGACGGGTGCAGCCATCCTGGGCAGTGCAGCCTGACCCGACCAGCATGTTGTAGGTGTTTATTACTCTTGCATATGAAGGACTGACGCGGAAAGGACCCAGAAGAAGCCTAGTTAATAACGTATAACTAGGCATCTAACAGTAGTTTGGAGCTGGTGATGGAGATGGTCTCTGGGTTTTCACCAGAGAGCTTAGAAGTCACCCCTGCACGCTCACTGGCGTTCAAGGATCATGTGGAAACAGTTAGCAAATGTCCAACACTACTGAACCCTGTCATCCGTACGTTAAAAACCTCTCTCATCAGCGGCCTCCCGTTTACTGCCACAGTGAACAACCTCTGGGCTAATTATTGCCCAGAGATACTGAGTTGACTCCACATAGGCTGTGAACTGACTTAAAACATTAAACACATCTGTGTTTACCCAGTCAATAACTTTCCTCTTCCCAAAAAGAGAGAAAAGGAGAGTAAGAAAGAAGAAGAAAACAACGGATCCCAAGTTGTTTGGGTTAAACACCAGCATTTTCGTCTTAGGGGTGAAAACCACCTCCTCCGAAGGCCAGACTTCTTACAACGCGCGCTGAGAGTCAGCTGGGAGATGTTTAGGGAGGAGAGAGACACCCCAGCTGCTCAGTGTCACCCCATAATTCGACATCCTTCCGAGGCACCCTACACGGAGAGCGGGGTGGTCCTACTCCTCCCTCAGGATCCCCCAGATTTCGGTCCTCACGAGTGGATCCCACAAATCGCTGGGGAGCCTGGATAAGGAAGGGGGTGGAGGGTGGTGCCGTGGTGCCACGATGTAGCTTGAAAAGCCTGAAATGCTGGTAAATCCCATACGCCCAGAGCCCCTGGGCTCCCGTTTCCACCTCCTCTCCCCAGCTGGAGCCTCAGTGTGTGCGTTTCTCCTGGAAGGCCAGCCGGAGGCCGACGCGCGCGCGAGGAGAGAAGAGGAAAAGTCCTCTGCCCTCAATTCCTATCAAGGAAAACACCATCCACTTTGTACTATTTGCTGGAAGGTGAGAGGTCAGACAGGGCTCTGACCGCAGGCCAGACGCCCCAGCCGCCTCCTCCTGGCACCGAAAACACAGAGCAGCGATCTCCCTCGATGGTAACTAACCTCCCAGAAATAGGATTGTTAAAGCCCACGTGTGACTTATTTCTCACGGCAAAGTGAGGACCAGGACGCCCAGCCTGTTGGCGATTACCGTCCCTCCCGTGAGTCCCTAGTCTTTATCAGAGAGGCATTCTCCAAATCTGTGAGAGCAGAGCTTACAAGGAAGATTAAAGAGCGGCAGTGGCCCGGTGGCGCGTGGCCGCGCTTACTGTCGCCGGGTCCGCACCAGAATGGGGGCTGAGTGCTGCCTACAGAGGGGCCTCGTGCGAGGGGAGCTGCTTGGAGACTCAGGCTCGGTGCTCGGGTGCCCCTCCTTGCTTCCTCGGGGTGATCTGTCCCCCAAGCCCACCTGGAATGACCATACTTCCTGTGGGAGAAACACACCCTGGGCCTGGGTGCTGACCTGGGATGGTCGGTTCTCCGGGAAAGGAGGGAATGCAGGCAGCACCCGCCGTCCCCCACTTTCACCTCCGTGATGTCTCGCAGAGGAGGGTCGCCGTTGAATCTCTCCCACGGCAGGCGATCTTGCTTAATCCTCGGTGTTCGGACAAGCCCGCCTCCCCTGCTTCTGGGCTCCTTCTCGCCTGTGTCATTACTTTCCAGGCTGGTGGGGCTGTGGACGGCCCGAGCCCTCGAGCTCAGGCCACTGTGCCCAGCCCTTTCATCTGTTCGGATTCGATGCCAAGTCTGCCCTGAGCTAGGGACACGGCGGGGGAAAGGGGAGCGAGGCAGACGCTGTCCACGTGACCTCCGAAGTCGGGGATCTAGGGAGTCACAGAGATTCCAGCCGTCGCTGATGGGCGAGCGCGGCCAGCAGGGGCGAGGGCCGGGGTGCTGCAGGCAGAGGAACAGCCGTGGAAACCTCTCTCTCTCTCTCTGCATCTCTGAGCCTCCTCCCCTGGAAAACGGAGAACGTAGTTGCCTGGTCTCCATGCTTCCCTCCTAGCGCCCTGCACCCTCCTCCCCACACTTGAGCTGCAGGGATTCTTTTAAAACCTAAGTCAGATGCTGTTCCCCTGCTCAAAACCCTCCGGCGGTTTCCCACTTCGCTTGGAATTAATGAAGTCTTTGCAAGATCCCACAAACCCTGCTCCCTCGCCCACGTCCACCCTCCTGTCCTCCACAAACCACCCCCCGACCCCCTGCCCACTCTGCTGCAACACCCCAACCGTCTGCACACACAGACGGCTGCCTCGGGACCTTTGCACTGGCCGTTCCATCCCCTCTTCCCGCCATCCTCCATCCTCCATCCTCACGTCCCTCTCGCCTTGCTCAAATGCCACTCCTCTGAGAGGCTGTCCCGTGCCCCTGTGTGACATCACTGGCCCCCTCCACCGACCCCGCCCCACCCCCAGGCACTCTCTATTCCCTGGCCCTGCTTTTGCCTTCCCAGCACTTTTTGCCACTTGATACGGTGCATCTTTTTCCATTTAGTGTTGATCATCCTCTAGTTTGTCTGTGGCTGTATCCCCACACCTAGCCCGGAGCTGGGCACACGGTAGCAGCCCACGCTTTGTGTGGCCCTCGCTGAATCGGGACTGGTTCTAGAGGACCAGTAGGATACTGGGAGGTGACACGGGTGACTTCTAGACTAGGCCACGGAGGGCTTGCAGCTTCCCCTGTGGGCTGGCAGAGCACCCGAGCCACCCTGAAGGAAGGGCGGCTTCCTCGCGGCCCAGTGAAAGCACCTCTGCGCAGAGGGCCAGCCTCAGCCCCTGCCCCGGTTCCCCTCGTGGAGACAAGGCCTCCCGCAAAACGGAGCAGAGACGAGGGGTCCCCGCAAGTAACTTTCCTCTTCCCAAAAAGAGAGAAAAGGAGAGTAAGAAAGAAGAAGAAAACAACGGATCCCAAGTTGTTTGGGTTAAACACCAGCATTTTCGTCTTAGGGGTGAAAACCACCTCCTCCGAAGGCCAGACTTCTTACAACGCGCGCTGAGAGTCAGCTGGGAGATGTTTAGGGAGGAGAGAGACACCCCAGCTGCTCAGTGTCACCCCATAATTCGACATCCTTCCGAGGCACCCTACACGGAGAGCGGGGTGGTCCTACTCCTCCCTCAGGATCCCCCAGATTTCGGTCCTCACGAGTGGATCCCACAAATCGCTGGGGAGCCTGGATAAGGAAGGGGGTGGAGGGTGGTGCCGTGGTGCCACGATGTAGCTTGAAAAGCCTGAAATGCTGGTAAATCCCATACGCCCAGAGCCCCTGGGCTCCCGTTTCCACCTCCTCTCCCCAGCTGGAGCCTCAGTGTGTGCGTTTCTCCTGGAAGGCCAGCCGGAGGCCGACGCGCGCGCGAGGAGAGAAGAGGAAAAGTCCTCTGCCCTCAATTCCTATCAAGGAAAACACCATCCACTTTGTACTATTTGCTGGAAGGTGAGAGGTCAGACAGGGCTCTGACCGCAGGCCAGACGCCCCAGCCGCCTCCTCCTGGCACCGAAAACACAGAGCAGCGATCTCCCTCGATGGTAACTAACCTCCCAGAAATAGGATTGTTAAAGCCCACGTGTGACTTATTTCTCACGGCAAAGTGAGGACCAGGACGCCCAGCCTGTTGGCGATTACCGTCCCTCCCGTGAGTCCCTAGTCTTTATCAGAGAGGCATTCTCCAAATCTGTGAGAGCAGAGCTTACAAGGAAGATTAAAGAGCGGCAGTGGCCCGGTGGCGCGTGGCCGCGCTTACTGTCGCCGGGTCCGCACCAGAATGGGGGCTGAGTGCTGCCTACAGAGGGGCCTCGTGCGAGGGGAGCTGCTTGGAGACTCAGGCTCGGTGCTCGGGTGCCCCTCCTTGCTTCCTCGGGGTGATCTGTCCCCCAAGCCCACCTGGAATGACCATACTTCCTGTGGGAGAAACACACCCTGGGCCTGGGTGCTGACCTGGGATGGTCGGTTCTCCGGGAAAGGAGGGAATGCAGGCAGCACCCGCCGTCCCCCACTTTCACCTCCGTGATGTCTCGCAGAGGAGGGTCGCCGTTGAATCTCTCCCACGGCAGGCGATCTTGCTTAATCCTCGGTGTTCGGACAAGCCCGCCTCCCCTGCTTCTGGGCTCCTTCTCGCCTGTGTCATTACTTTCCAGGCTGGTGGGGCTGTGGACGGCCCGAGCCCTCGAGCTCAGGCCACTGTGCCCAGCCCTTTCATCTGTTCGGATTCGATGCCAAGTCTGCCCTGAGCTAGGGACACGGCGGGGGAAAGGGGAGCGAGGCAGACGCTGTCCACGTGACCTCCGAAGTCGGGGATCTAGGGAGTCACAGAGATTCCAGCCGTCGCTGATGGGCGAGCGCGGCCAGCAGGGGCGAGGGCCGGGGTGCTGCAGGCAGAGGAACAGCCGTGGAAACCTCTCTCTCTCTCTCTGCATCTCTGAGCCTCCTCCCCTGGAAAACGGAGAACGTAGTTGCCTGGTCTCCATGCTTCCCTCCTAGCGCCCTGCACCCTCCTCCCCACACTTGAGCTGCAGGGATTCTTTTAAAACCTAAGTCAGATGCTGTTCCCCTGCTCAAAACCCTCCGGCGGTTTCCCACTTCGCTTGGAATTAATGAAGTCTTTGCAAGATCCCACAAACCCTGCTCCCTCGCCCACGTCCACCCTCCTGTCCTCCACAAACCACCCCCCGACCCCCTGCCCACTCTGCTGCAACACCCCAACCGTCTGCACACACAGACGGCTGCCTCGGGACCTTTGCACTGGCCGTTCCATCCCCTCTTCCCGCCATCCTCCATCCTCCATCCTCACGTCCCTCTCGCCTTGCTCAAATGCCACTCCTCTGAGAGGCTGTCCCGTGCCCCTGTGTGACATCACTGGCCCCCTCCACCGACCCCGCCCCACCCCCAGGCACTCTCTATTCCCTGGCCCTGCTTTTGCCTTCCCAGCACTTTTTGCCACTTGATACGGTGCATCTTTTTCCATTTAGTGTTGATCATCCTCTAGTTTGTCTGTGGCTGTATCCCCACACCTAGCCCGGAGCTGGGCACACGGTAGCAGCCCACGCTTTGTGTGGCCCTCGCTGAATCGGGACTGGTTCTAGAGGACCAGTAGGATACTGGGAGGTGACACGGGTGACTTCTAGACTAGGCCACGGAGGGCTTGCAGCTTCCCCTGTGGGCTGGCAGAGCACCCGAGCCACCCTGAAGGAAGGGCGGCTTCCTCGCGGCCCAGTGAAAGCACCTCTGCGCAGAGGGCCAGCCTCAGCCCCTGCCCCGGTTCCCCTCGTGGAGACAAGGCCTCCCGCAAAACGGAGCAGAGACGGGGGGTCCCCGCAAGCCCCTGCCCAATCGCAGACTCATAAGCCTAAGAAAAGACACCGTTGCCTTAAGCCGCTACGTTTCGGGGTTATTTGTTCCGTTGCGGTGATGGCCAGAACGTGTCCGGAGAAAGGGCTGTGCTCGGACTCTCCTCCCAGGGTAGGCTTCTGGGGATCCGCGCCCGTTGTGAGGGTCAGAGGCCAGCGGGCGCCTGGCGTCTGCCCAGCGCTGCGCCCAGCAGCCGGGCCGGGCCCGGTCGTGCGTCCACGTCACACACCAGTCACAGCGCTTGAGCTCGGCTCCTCCCAGCATCTTCAGGGGCCGAAGGGCATGGGGGGAGGGCGGCTGGGAGGGTGTGGGGTGAGTAGAGGCAGAGGGTCTAATCGGGCCTGCAGGAGCTCCGAGCTTCTCTTGGACCCAGGTCGGTAATTAAAATGTCACCAGGGGCACATACTATTCACACGAAGTGATGCTTTGTACAGGGTCACAGCCAATTGAAGTCACCTGGCAAGAGGCCCCTGGGGCTCTGGGAAGGCGCCTGTCCCCGGGGCCGCGGGTGGGGGCTCCCGCTCAGCCCTCCACGCCAGCAGCACGGCCTCTACGGAAGTGAGTGGCAGATGTGGGGAGCAGGGGGCCCATGCCTTTAAAGAGGCCGAAAAGTCAGGACTCCAACCCATAGTGGAAAGACATGCAGCAGGGGAGCTGCCAGGGCCGGAGAGTGATTTGGTTCCTTGACAGGAGGCTCCAGAGGAGAAGCCAGATCAAAAGAGGCCGTGGACGCCCTGGGGATCTCGGCCTGGGAACGCAGGCGAGCCCTCTGGCATCTCCCGCCCAGACCAGCCTCTGTCTCGGGCTTCAGAGCGCGCCCTGGGAACTGGACTTTTCCTGCCCCGTAGCTGACTCTCCTTGGACCCCTCAGGAGGCTTGGGACAGCACGCCCCGTCGTCCAAAGGCTGCTGTCACCCAAGGCTTACGCCAGACGCCCCAGACACTGCCATGCTCAGCGTCTGCTGTGGATCAGCTCACGGCATCCCCACGGAGCCCTAGCAGCCCTGTTCCCCAAAGGAGCACCCGGCCCGAGAGGCTGAGGCTCTGCCCCCTGCCCTCCGAGTGTAACCCACGGGCCAGCCTCGGAACGGGGAGACCACCCTTTTGGGAAAAGCCTGGAATCCTGGCAGCGGTGGTGGGGAGTGGCCTGCAGTCAGCTCATGACCCTCTCCCCAGCCACTGATTAATCAATCTGCTGGCTCGACCTTTCACCTCCAGGGGACTTAACCTCATCTCTCTCCCGGTCCAGGGCCCCAGGACAATTCGGCAGGACCACATCTCACTCTTGCGGGAGCCCCTAGGCCTCTGAGATCCACCTGTCTGTACCACATGCACGATGAGAGACATGCTTTACGCCTCACCCCGGCAGAACCAGAACAACATTCCTGCTACCCCCGATATGGTCTGGAATTCTCTACTCTATTCTAGCCTTGTTTATTTTTGTTGTTGTTGTTGTAGTGTAGTTGATTTACAATGTTGTGTTCATTTCTGCCGCAGAGCAAAGTGACTCAGTTATACGTACATATATATATACATCCTTGTTCATATTCTTTTCCATTGTGGTTTATCACGGGATATTGAATATAGTCCCCTGTGCTCTACAGTAGGACCTTGCTGTTTATCCATTCTATATGTAATGGTTTGCATCTGCTGACCCCAAACGCACACTCCATCCCTCTTCAACGCCCCCTCCCCCTTGGCAACCACGAGTCTGTTCTCTGTGTCTGTGAGTCTGTTTCCGCTTTGCAGATAAGTTCATTTGTGTTGTATTTTAGATCCCACATATAAGTAATGTCATATGGTATCTGTCTCTCTTTCTGACTGACCTCCCTTAGTTTGATAATCCCTAGGTCCATCCATGTTGCTGCAAATGGCATTATTTCATTCTTTTTTTATGGCTGAGTAGTATTCCATTTGTATATATGTACTACATCTTCTATATCCATTCCTCTGTTGATAGACATTTAGGTTGCTTCCACGTCTTGGCTATTGTGAATAGTGCTGCTGTGAACATAGGGGTACATGTATCTTTTCGAGTTAGAGTTTTCTCCAGATATATGCCCAGGAGTGGGATTGCTGGATCCTGTGGTAGCTCTATTTTTAGTTTTTTGAGGAACCTCCACACTGTTTTCCTTAATGGCTGCACCAATTTGCGTTCCCACCAACAGTAGACTTGTTTATTGATTCTACGATTCATTATCCCAGTGTTCCAAAAATTTGTTCCCCAAAGTTAACATTTTCTAATTGATAAACCCTCCTTTTTGTCATGACTGTTTTCATTTGCTCAGTCAATAAATACAAATGTTATTTACACTAAAGAAAGAGTCCTTTACCCCAAAGAGATACTCTGAGAACCACCTAGTTCTCAGAATTCTCATTTAGCAGAGATTCTGAACTAGGGTACTCCAACTTTGGACCTCATTGGAGCCACCTGGAGGGTTTTAAGCCTCCCAATGTGCAGGTCACAGCCTGACCAATTAAGTCAGAACCCAGGGGTGCGGCAGGTGGGGCAGGAGCACTGGTTGTTTCTAAGGGTGATTCCAGTGCCCAAGGCAATAGGAAGAAATATTGTTTTCAAAGTAACTGGGTCTGGGTGGAGCCTGAGACTCTGCATTTCTACAAGCTTGCAGGTGACACTGCTCTTCCAGGGACCCCACTTGGAACATCAAGTTTTAAACCCTGGCTGAACACAGTAATTACCTGGGGAGCTTTTAGACCCCACCCCAGGGGAACTGAACGTGAGTTTCTGGGTCCCAGAGGCAGCATTCTGTATTTTCCTGAAACTGTGCCCTTGATTTCGAATGTGCTTGGGTCAATGGGTGCCCACACCTGGCTTTGAATCCCACAGCCGGGGGGCCGTGGATGAGTTCCTTTGTTATCTGAGCCTCAGCTTCCCTATATAAAATAGAGATGGTGTGTGTGTCCTGGGGGCCTTGAATGGGACTTAGACTTGGCCAGGTGGTCTGGTGGGCAGGTGGCACCCAACTTTTATTCACCTGGGCTGAGAAGCATGAGGAAGCATCCTGAGAAAACACAGTTCTTACAGAACCTGGAGTTCTTTCTCGAGAGGGAGAGAGAGAGAAATCAGTGAAACAGGTGGGCCACTCTGGGACTGGGCCCGTCGGCCACGTAGAGAGGGTCCTTGGCCCCATGGCATCCTTGGGGATCCTGCCAGGCTCTGCCCCCTGGCTCTGCCCTTCTCATGCCCCTGGGTACCCCAGGGCCTTGCCATCCAGGAAGAAACTGGTCTGATGGACAATCAGCTCCTTCCAAGCTTTGCAATCAAAAGACTTAGGCTCAAACCCCAGCCCTGCTGTGTGACCTTGGGCAAGTGACTTAACCTCTCTGGGCTCCCTGCTTCATCTGTGTAAAATAGGAATGATACGGATCCTTCTAAGGTCATTGTGAGGTAAAAAGAGGCATTATGGGCACATGAGAAATATTATTATTTTGATGTGTGCTGGCTTGAATGAAACAGGTGTTAAGGAATAGGTAGGATTGTGAGGTCAGGTTGGAAAATGGAGAAATTAAAAGGAAAAATATGTTCAACTTTTCAGAAAACATCTACATGCTCCCGATGGAGATCTGTTTTTCAGCTGTGACAGCACCGCCCCCAGGCTTCCAGTCTCAGCAGAAAAGAGCTGCTTTCTGGAGCTGTGCGCCCTGAAAACAGCATCCAGGGTTGTCAGAGCCCAGGTGGGCCGAGGGCCTCCGGGGAGTCGGGCTCAATCCAGCCTGACCAGACCTGGGGTGTTTGCCTGGGCGCTCAGGATTGTCTCGACATGGCCTGGCCATGTCCGAGCGTGCGAGACTCCACTGTGGGGCCTGACGGCCCCTCTTAGCAGTGGGCTGGGCCGCACGTTGGCGCCAGGACCGGGAGGGTGACGAAGTGCTGAAATCTGCCCGAGACGGAGTCGTATCAGATTGTGCGGCTGCCAGCTCCACCCTCCACGCTCAGCGAGCGCATCCTTGGCAACCGACGGGGAGACAGGAGGGCAGGGCTGACAGTTGTCGGCTGGGGAGCTGGCCAGACATGGCCCAGGGGCTGAGCTAGCGTGGGTGGTAGAAAGCAGCACTGGACTGGGAGGAAGGCCCCTGATTCTGTCCATGTCACTGACCAGGTGATGAGAGAATCGGCCGCGCGGTGAAGAGTGGAGGCCCTGATGTCACATGCGTGCGTGGGCCCTGCTGCACCCTGCCTCGGATGCATGGATGCAGATAGATGATGGGTTAGACAGATGGATGAATAAACAGGCAATAGAGACAGAGATATATGTAGATGATAGACAGATAGATGATAGATAGGTGACAGATAGATAGATGATAGATAGATACATAGATAGGTGACTGATGGATAGATGATAGATAGATAGATGATTGATAGGTAGGTAGATAGTTGATAGATACATAGGTGACATAGATAGGTGATAGATAGATGATAGATAGATGACAGATAGGTGATTGTTAGATAGATAGATGATAGATAGATATATAGATGGATGATAGATACATAGATGATAGATAGATAGGTGATAGATATATAGGTGATAGATACATAGCTAAATAGATAGATGATTGATAAATAGATGATAGATAATAGACAGATGATAGATCATAGATAGATAGATGATAGAGATGGGTGGGTAGAAATGGATGACAGATAATATAGGTGGATGTAGATATGGCAGTTGGGAAATTTTGAGCAGTAACTGGATATCTGATTAGTTTGAAGAATTATTGTACATGTACAGAGAGTAGACCCATGGCCAGGCCTGGCCAGTCGAATTCCTTCATGAATTTTATGTATATATGCTGAGCAGAGAGCGGCTTCCACTTACCGCTTGGATCTCCAGGACCCAACAAATGGCAGGAAAGAGAGAAGTAAAACAAGATCGCCGTGCAGCGCAGGTGTGCTGTCCGCCAGGCACTCACTTCGGGCGGAGAAACGGATGAACGAGGCAGGGCCTTGTGCTCGACGAGACTGAAAATTCCGTTCCTCAGTTACACCAGCCCCATTTCAGTGCTCTGAGAGCCACGCGTGTCAACCACCTGGGACAGTGGGGTTCTGGAACGTTCCGTTGTAGCAGACCGTTCTTCTGGGCGCGCTGTGTTAGGGAGTCTGAGAATAGGTGCGGCTCTTGTGAGGGCAGCGAGCTAAGAGGTGTTGCCGTGCAAAGTGGGAGTGAGCAGGGCCTTTTGCAGCGCGACGGTGGGCAGCTCTGCCTGGTGTGTGGGAGCCCCGGCCGCCATCCCGCTGGGAGCGTGCAGGGGGGCCCCTGGGCTTCCAGACCCCGCGTCCCGCGGGGCGAGGAGCGTTAGTCAGCTACTCCCTCCTACTCCTTCACCATGAAGGCAGCTTCTGTTAACCCGCCCGCGAGCATCTTACTGTTTATTGGCTTCCCGAGCTAGACTCGCTATGTCCAGGGCGGCTCCAGGTCTGCATCTGGCATTTCCTCTTCAAGTTTCAGTGCATGTCCCGGTGTCTGTCCCCACATTTCCACCCCCAGCTGCCCCTTTCCCCGTGCCCGGCGTGCAAAGCAGGCCAGCAATGCCACTGGTTCCCCTCTGGGGGCGGACAGCCACGAAGGGCCCGAGCCCCGCTCAATTTCAGCCCATCACTAACCCTCCAGACCCGTCCCCCAGGCTGCCTGGGCCAAGCCCTGACCCCCGCGGTCTGCTTCTGTCCACGACTCCAGCTCCCAAATGAGCTAAATCTACGCAAACCATTTTGTCGTTTTAGCACGGAGGACACCAAGGGTGGCCCTTTCTACACTGAGCCACTGTGATGCTTGAGCTGAAGTGGCTCTTCTGAAGCCGAGGAGGGTCCACTCGGGAGGAAGGGAGATGTTCTGCTCGGCGGGGACGCAATGCCCACGTCCTGGGCTTCACGTCGCTCTCGCGTCATTTGAGATCTGAGGTAGTTTTTTCTCTTGGCTAAATGTTTCTTGTGGAATTGATGGCAGCTGCTGTCTGCAGTGACTTCTAAGGCGTCTGGGCTCCAACTGGCTGTTGGTAAAAGATTTGCTGGGGACCTGGAAGATTCTGGACTCTTCGGACTCTGTGGCTCAGTTTCTCCACTGGCCCGGCCGGCGCGGGTCTGCAAGGAGTCGTGTAAATGTCAGCCGCGAGCTGCTGATGAAATAGATCAAACGAAGCCCCTGGGAAGGTTCGCCGGGGTCCGGAAGCAGAGTGACTTCCGGTGGCTGGACGCTGGGTGACTGCAGGCGCGGCTGCAGAATCTGAGAGCGTGGTGCTGGGCAGCAGGTGGCCAGGGTCCCAGCCCAGCAGTAGGAGGACAGACGCCAGAGGCAGTGAGGTTTGGGTGCACCTTGCAGGGTCTTCTGTGATGCTGGATTCAGGGTCAGGAGCCCAGAGCCTGGAAGGACTGAGAAAAGTCAAAGAGAGCCCCAAGCCTGGGAAAGGTGGAGCACCAGGCCAGGACGCGGGCTCACAGTAACAAGGCAGAAAGAGGCACGCTCAATCAGGAACCCTGGTGGACCCGTGGGAACAAGGAAGAAGCTAAGAGCCGAGTCGCTGGAACTTGTTTGCCACGGAAGGCTTCTGAAACGACTGTGGCTGCCAGCCGAAGCCCCGCCAGGCTGTTTACAAACCCAGACCTCTGCACGCCCCTGTGGGGCCCGCGCTCCTCCCCCGTAACACTGGATGACGTTGGCTCTAGTCTCAGGCAGGAACGGCCCTCATGGAGGCAGAATGCCTCCCTGGGTACCGGGCTTGCATCCTATCTCCCCGAGCTGCCCCAGTCAGAGAAATGTTTTGGTTTCCCAGTATATATAAAAGTTACGTTTACACCACACCGTGGTCCATTAAGTCTACAGTAGCGTTATGTCTCAAACACAACGTTCATACCTTAATTTTTAAAAATTTGCTGCTAAAGAAGGCTAACCATGAACCTTCACCGAGTCATAGTAGTAACATCTACGGTCACTGATCACAGATCACCATGACAAACATAATAACGATGAAAACGTTTGAAACACCGTGAGAATTACCGAAATGTGACGCAGAGGCATGAAGTACGCAAATGCTGTGGGAAGATGGACTTGCCTGATGCAGGGTTGCCACAAAGCAGGAATTTGTAAAAACCTGGAAGTGAGATAAAGCAAAGTGCAGTAAAACCAGGTGTGCCTGTACTGAGCCGGCAACACAACAAATGTCGATCTTGTCCTGGGGCCGGGCCACCCTGCACTCTACTCCTCCGGTCTCTGACGAGGTGGGGGACACTTGTTCACCTTCCTGTGATGTTAGGAGCACTCGCTGGACATGTTTTGGGGCAGTGGACATGGATTCCCGCCTCGTGTACCGCAGGGCCGGAAGACGGGGAACTACGCTTCTCCACAGACGAGAAGCTCTCACACGAGGTTTGGAAGGCGGAAGCCACCCGTGTTTCTCTGGCAGCCACAGAGGACGCGTTGGGCAAATGCACGTTTTTGTAGCTGCCTGCCTCTGTGTTCCCTTGGCAGCCCCCTGCTCGGGCCCACCAGGCAGCCCTGTCAGCAAGGCTTTCCTGCAGGTTTCTGACCACTGGGCAACAGCACCAGCCCGTCGCGTCTTTGAGTTCCACTCACAGTGACAAACCTGCAAGCCGGGTACAACCTCTCCTGACATCCCTCCGCCAGGCTCTCTGAAGGTTTGATTCCCTAATGCCCTACACCCAGTGCCTTCCCTTTGAAGTACCTAGTATTGCTTCAGTTTTCCTAACAGGACCCTGCCTGTAACAGTGAACTCTGGTGGAAAATTTTAAGAAGCTCTCATCTACCCAAATATCTCTTTTTCTGAGGAGGAGAAAACAGTGGTCCATGGGGAGGACACTCTGTCACGGTCACCAGTTTGCAGACTCGCTCCTTGAATCCTCACAGCCCAGGACCAGGGCCACCAGCCACGTGGCTCCTTAGACGCAAATGAGTCACAGTTGAAGCAAATGTAAAATGCAGCTTCTCCACGTTACGAGTGCTTGGTGGCTACCACCTGGGAGACCACGCACATGTATATTCTATTAGAGAGCATTCCCGTCGCTGCAGGAAGTTCTTTTGGACAGTGCTGTTCCAGGCAATCATCTAGAAATCTCTGCCCCTTTTTTTAGAAGCGCTAGAGGGGTGACTCCTTCCAAATCACTTGCGTTAAAAATGGAAAAACTGAAACCCAGATTCAGATAGTGACTCAAGATTTCCCCGGAGCCCGACGAGGCCAAATCTTACTTCCCTCCACTAATTTGAGTCATCTGCTGGTTCAAATCAAAAATGTTTATTTTCATGTCAAATACGACACTAATCCAGGAAACAATTTTCAGTCATTAAAAACACCACACAAACAAACAAACAAAAAAACCATTAAGAATGGTAAAAGAAAAGTGTAAGTAGTTATTCTTATAAATAACCCATTAGCATTGATTTTTTCAATGGATTCAACCAGTTGCCTTTTAAATACTACGGTGCTTGGTTTCCTTTGATTATTATCCTTCCCAAATCAAACCGTGTTTTGTATCTGACTCAGGTTCAGAGATTCTAAGTAGGACTTTAATTCTTCTCTTTCCCTTTTTTTTTTTGGCCACACCGTGCAGCCTGTGGGATCTGAGTTCCCCACCAGGGACTGAACCCGTGCCCCCTGCGTTGTGAGCGTGGAGTCTTAACCCTAAGTAGGACTTTAAATGGGATGTTGGCAACCATGTCTGTAAGAGCCGAGTGATGGAAACCAGGGATCATTCTGTGAGTCATGGCACACGTCTGTTTTCTACGAGTTGGTCACTGGGGGATAAATCGCTTCCTGATAAAAGGATTTAACTGGGTAATTTTTTCAAATCACTGTGGGAGCATGTTTTCTTGGAAGGAACCATGCGTGTTTTGTATGTAGGAGTAGTTATTTCTTAGAAGACTTTGCCCTCTGTAAGCCTTTCTGGAACAGATGTCTAGGCTCTGACCACCTGGGAGTCCAGGGGATGCCCCACTGGCAGGCAGTGAAGAGTACGATGGGACACGGCGTCTGGGGTTCCCTGAAATGGGAGTTTCGAAAAGAGCGAATAGAACCTTGAAGGAAAGCAATGTGCTTTTCCTCAACATAAGGTTTCCTCCCCCAAAACGGCGTCACAGACTGTCGGAAGCTGGGCATCTTTCCAAAGGTTAGAGACGGGGCCAAAACATATCATTTTAGCCTTTTCGGATGGCCATTTCTGTCTCGGAAATGTTAAATACTGTCTCACCACGGCTGCCAAAGCCCAGCCCTTGAGCACAGCCCGGCGGGTAAGCTTCTGGGGACCAGGGCTGAGAGGCAGAGAGGAGTGCTCACGTGTGTCAACTCCGCGCCGGCGGTGCAGCCTGCAGGGCTCGCTGGAGGCTCAGAGGTTCAGGAGGAGCGTGCTGGCTGGGAAAGGCCTGAGCAGCGGGCCTGTATTTGCCGGCTCACTGGTAAATGTATCTGCGGTCTTTTCCTGTCTTCAGTACTTACTGCGTTCCTTGCATAGGGACTCCTGTCTCTCCTTCGAAGCGTCAGATGCTTGCCCGCTGAGGGAGCTGAAGCGCTGCGGAAGTCCATGGCAGAAGGGCGCCTGACCGCGGAGGAGTTTTGAAGTAAGCACGGCTCTTTCTCCAGCCTCTGGGGCAGCTTCCTGGCAGGGCCAGCGGCCACCTCTGCTGCAGCAGAGGCTGCCAGTGCCCTGCCCTCGCGCCCTCACCCTGCCTGAACGTCCAACGGTTTCCCAGGGCAAGCTCCTGAGCCCTGCCTGAGGGCGCCCCTGGCCACAGCCCTCCTCTCCGAGCTCATATCAGGCCAACCCTTTCTGTCTCTAAATGGTCACTCTGGCAACTCGTTTGAAATGGTGTTTGCTCACACCTCCTACCAACCCCGGGAGGCAAGCTATATGCTTCCCACTTTCCAACAGGGGTGGAGGAAAGGCTTAAGGAGGCGACTTGGCCAGGGTCACATAACCGGAAAACGACAGAGCTGTGGCATCAACCCAGGTCTCCCGGCTCCAGATCCAGTGCTCTGCTGCCCCACCCAAACCCCAGAGGGGACGGAGCCCTAGAACCTCGTGGGCCTCGTCACCGTGACCTGCAACATATGGCCGTGACTGAGTCAGGAGAGGGAACATTTATCTGTGCTTGTCCCACAGTCACGTCAGCTGCCTTGTCCTCGGGCAGAGGCTGTACCATCTGAGTAGACACAACACACTTTTAATAACTCTGCACAACTCTAAGCCAGAAGTATATTTTTACTCTTGTGAGTCAGCCGTTTATTTGTCAATAATGGCCAGTAAAGGAAAAGGCCCAGCGGCCATTTATAAACAGACCGTAGACCATAGAGACCTCCCAGGGGGACCGAACTGTCTAGAAATGCACTGGTCCCTGCAAACTGTTCCACAGGAACAGACAAAGCACTGGGAGCCGCCTGGGAAGTGGGTTGCGGGGGTGCCAGAGGCGGAGGAGGTGATCGCAGGAGACGGCGTAGTGACAGCACATGGGCCCTGGGCAGAACCGCATCCCAGCTCCACTTGGGACCCTTCGGGCAGAGTGATTCGCTCTGCTGGGCCTCAGCGTCGTCATCTGCGAAGCGGGCAAGATGATGCCAGCCTTTCAGGGCTTCGTGGAGATTAGAGATCAGGTGCATAGCGGGCAGTACTCGAATGTCACTCATGACGGTGAACAGGGTGCTGGGGTGACTGTGATGGTGGTGTGATGGAAAGGGGGTCAGTATTCATTCTCCCAAAAGGAACCGCATTAGCTGAACACCTGCTGCGTGCCAGGTGCTCACCACGTATTGGGAGAGGAAGACGTGTGTGAATGCAGCCCCTCTGCAAAGGGTAAGAAGTAGAGGAACAAGAGTTCTGTCTCGCTGGGACACTGTCCGGCGGGACAGAGCTCAAAGGGCACACAGCCCATGACCAAGCAATTTCTTTTCCTGAGTGTATCCCCAGTCGAATCTACGACTGTGTTCTACAAGAAGGCATGTGCAAGAGCACTGACAGTTACTCCCAACAGTCAAGGACTTCAAACAACGCAAGCTCCCACCAGCAGCGGAATGAAGAGCTCGTGGTTTCTTCATCTAGGGGAATATCACGCAGCAGTGAAAATGGACCAACCACTGCCACACACAACCACGTGGATGAGTCTCCATCATAGCACCAAGGGAAGGAAGGCAGACACAAGAGCCCATGCTGTTTGAATCAATTTATACAACAGTCGAGAACAGATAAAACTAACTGATGGTGATAGAAGTCAAAAGGGCAGTTATCTCCAGGGTGGGGGGTATTGACTGGGAAAGGGCACAAGGGAACTTTCTGGGTGATGGAAATATTCCAAATCATAACCTGAGAGGTGATCAAAAGAGTGTCCACATGTCTAAAATTTTATGGATACTGTATATATATATATATTTTTTTTTTTAAGAGTAAGATATAATCATAGAAATATCAAGACTGGAAACTACCTAAGAGACCACCTTGTGATGCAAACTCAAAAGTCTACAAGGGCCAGGAAGATAATGAGTCACTGACATGGGCCAGGTGTAAGGCTACAGACGCTAGGCTGCTGAGATTGCTACCAAGGATAAGATCTGTGAGATACAGCGTGTTTTAAAATATGTTTCTTTGAACCAAAGAAAATGGCCAAGCGCTCATGCCCCCAGCCATCAGCTGCAAGTCTGAGGCCTCTCTATGCAATCCTTCACTCCCCAGTCGCGAGCATAGGGGCCCAGAGACACCGCTGGCACAGCTGAGTGGTGGAAAGAGAGCGAGCCTCTTGCAAACACTGTGAAACGGGCAGCAGGCTGCGGTGCAGGGGCCCGGGCTGGGAAGTTAAAAGGTCCCGTTTCCATCTGAAAGACCTAAGACTCCTGGAGTAGGTCGCTTAACCTTGCTCAGTGCCTCCATTTCTTTATCAAATGGATGGTTCTTGAGTATCACCTGCTTGGCTACAGAAACTCCATCTCACATCTTTGCCATGCCACCGGGGTGCCCAGCTCATTGTAGGCGCTCAGCAAACATTGCTTGGTCAAATTAATCAATCAGTCATTCTGGACCATATCAAAGGGATGTGCTGAGAAAAGGGGGTAAATATGAAAGTACTCGGTAAGGTTATCAAAATGCAAGGTGCTAGCTGGAAGTCTGTCACAGGAAGCCAGCTGTTAGCAACGATGCCGAGGAGGCTTGGATTCAGATACCTGGTCTAGGACTACAGCTTCTCCCTCTGAAGCAATTCAGGTTGGCCATCGCAAAGCGATTAGACCAGTCCCTAATCTGTTTGCAGACATCCTATTTGTCCAATACGTGCTTTTAAATGTAATTTTAACAGATGTATTTCATTAGGACTCTTTTGGTTGAAGGTGACAAAAACACAACACACTCTGGCTTAAGTAAATTGGCTTAAGAGTTTTTCGGTTCCTCTAATCAAATATCTGGGGCAGAGTGAGCCTCAGAGACTCAGAGGCTGTTCTCCCCTCCCACCCCCGACCTTTTCTCTTTTTTATTCCAAGAAAAAAGAAACCACCAAACGGACATTCTCCTCCTTGATATAGTCGGATGGCGTGGGAGAGAACTGAAAAGGAGGAAACCTTCTCACTGGGCGACTTTCGGGTCAGCTCCATCCACCCACCAAAGGTGGGAACCACATCTGCAAGCACCTCCACGCTCCCATCTTTCTCAGAGAAAGAGCACGTGCTTCCCCTCTCCAGAGAGGAAAAACCCTGTGGTAGACTCTGATTGGCCCAACGGGAGTCACATGTCCGAAGCTGGGCCCAATCACTGTGGCCCAGGGGTGGAGTTTGATGCAGACGTAACTACTGGAGGAATCCTGGGCCGCCAGCCCCAATTATTTCTGGTCCTTCAGACAAGGATTTGTGGGGGTTTTTTTAGCCTCTACCCAACCACCTGCTTTTCCTCCTGTTATAGTTCCAGAAGGATGGTGAGTGAATGGGGGCATCAAGAAGAGAGGGTAAAGACTATTGAAGAAGGGGGAGAGGAGAAGAGAGAAGAAGTGGTGTCTGGAGGGGTGCGAAATAGACGATTAAATTATGCGTAATAATTATTGTTTACAAGGCATCACTTTCCTCATCTCTTTGTTCCTCCACCGGAACCCTGGGAGGTGAGGCCGGGGTTCTGGGCAGGGATTTCGTCCCACTCCACGGGGGAGACAGCCTGCAGGGAGGTGAAATGGCTGCTTGCATTTACTGGTTAGATAACGCGAGGAAGGGGAGGAAAAGGACCCAGAGTTTCTCGCTGCCTCCCCCAGATCTCCCTCTTCCCCTGCACTGCTTGCCAAACATCAGCCAGCACCGGGAGTGTGAGGCTTACCAAAGCACAAACCACTGTTCCACGATTTCATTAATGTTTTCCTTTAAGTCGACTCTCGCTTTTTACTTTAAAAGTAAACGTTGAAGTATGGCTGATGATTGACAGTCTGTATCTCTTGATATGTAGATTGTAAACAAAAGCAGGTACAAGGAAAGCAAAGCAATTCTGTTCAGCCCTAGCTAGATATTGTTACCTGGCCACGGCTCCACCCCGAGCCCTTGATCTGCCTTCCTTACCTGAGAAGATTGGCAGGTGTTAGAGGGAAGAAAGACCACGGCCCCACCGGCTGAGACTCTCCTTGATGCCATCAGATGGCACGGAGGAGAATGGAAAGGGGGAAAGCTTTCTCACTGGGTGACTCATGACATGTTAACACGCAAAATCAAATATGGAAAAGCATGTTTATTATGGTTGTGTGTTCATTTTCAGGATATCTCTGCTTTTTCCTGCCCCCTTATTCCTTCCGGGTCTTAGTACATAATGGAACAGGGTCCTGCCACTGCAGCATTTGATGTCTTTTAACTGTGGCACCAAATAAGCAAAACAAAAATGTACGTGTGTGTGTATTTGTGTGTGTGTGTGTGTGTGTGTGAGAGAGAGAGAGAGAGAGAGAGAGAGAGAGAGATGGGTTGGGGGAGTAATACTCAGAGAATGGAGTTAAATATAGGGCCAAAGGGGATATTTCAAGGTACAAAAAAGGAAATATTAAGCCTATCAAAATGTAAAATATTGTTCTACTAGAATTGACTCTCAAGTTTTTCAAAAACCTAAACCTTAAGAAGTTGCATTTTTAGGGGAAGAGAAACTTGTTAAATACAAGAATGTAATCAGAAAAATCCAAAATGTGGGAAATGCCACATGATTAATGACCTATTCCTTCAACAAATAAATTGCCAACAGAAAAAAAGAAGAGAGAAACCAAAGGACAAAAAGCCACCAAATGCAGTGTATGGCTTCGTTTAGATCCTGATTCAAAGGACGCAATTTTTATAACTTATGAGAAAATAGGGGGAAATTAATCAGGATTTTTATGACATTCAGGAATTTATTGCCAATTTGTGATCAGGGTATTGTGGACTTTTAAAGGGTCTTTCTTTATGTTCTAGAGATATGGACAGAAATATAGAAGAATGAAATGATAGAAAATCCAGGATTCATCTCAAAGTCAAGGTTGATACTGAGCTGATAAGGGCTGAAGCTTGGTGAGTAGTACATGAGGACATTCTCTATTCTTGTATATGTTTTAAAGGTTCCATTATAAAAAGTTTAAAATAAATCACACTTTATAAACATGTAAGTCCCTCCTAAGTTATATTCTCCTCAAATGTGTGGAGCCCAGTCCTCAAAAACATCTCCCAGGCTGCCCTTCTCTGGGCTGATAGAATCGAGGTGCTAAAGTAAAAGGATCCGTCATTCTTGTCCCTCACCCAGCCAGTGGCGTGACTCCTGGACCCAGAGGCGGTGGGACCCTGGTCCTGGCTTTAGGGGAGGGGGTCCTGACCGGTCTTCAAAGGAGGCAGGTTTTGCCCATTTCACAGCCCCCTGAGAATTCACAGTTCTCTAATTGTGAACCAAACATGAACCTTTTTTCAGCTAGGGAGCTCATTTATGCTTGGCAAACGGCAACATCTCATTTCAAAGCCAGGAAGGGAGGACTTTAAAAGATTTAAAACCCAACTCCAAAAGCTCCTTGGACATCAAATAGCTTTTTTGAAACAAGGTTTTGATGAGTTAAGAGCAAATGAATCAGAAACATATGGATTAAATTCCCCTTAAAATCCACATGGGTTTAAAAAATGAAGGGGAATGGAGCTCGGCAAATATCTTTTTCAGTTTTATCAGACCCCAAGCATTTTAAAAACAGTGTGAGGTGGTTGGCAAATCCAAACTGCAGCTGAATTCATCCAGTGCTCACAGCGGATCTTGGGAAAGGATCTGCTGAACAAGTAGGGGACGCCTCGCCAGGGTGGCTGTTACCTTCTCCTCCATCCAACGAGGACAGGCCTCCCCTCCGCGCACCGGAAAGCTGTGAGCTGAAGCTCCGGCCAGCGGTGCCATAAAGGGGCTCTGGTCTTTGTAGCCGCCGTTCTTCTTGATAACTGCCTTAGAGGAAATTAAGGGAAATTGCAGAAGGCAGCATCTCCATTCTGTTCAGGTCCCCACCCCCAATTAGAGACCCCCTCCAAACCCACCCTGTAGCCATCTGTGGGGAACCCAAAGGGCGCTCAGCAAAAGAAAGTAATGTAGTCACAGCTTTGGGTCCGAGATGGGGCCCCTCCCTCAGGCTCTGGACAGAAACCAAGCACGTGTTCTTTAAGTCCCTCTAGAGGGAGGCCTGTGGTCAGGCATGTACTCAGGGGTCCCTCTGCGCTCAAATGTGGACACCCCGAGCAGGTGACAACAGAGCAGCCCTCAGCCAGCGCTGGAGGCAGCTCTGTTTTGTTACAGGTGAGGAAACTGAGTGCTGAGGGCACAGGGCGCCCCCGGGGTCACGTGTCGGGATACACAGCAGCAACGCAGGGGGGTGGGCGCCAAGCTTCCCCATTCCCAGGCCACACACAGGCCGCATCTCAGATCACGTGTTGCACAACCAGAAAACATTCTAGAGCACAGCTGACGATGAGAATCCTTGTGGATGGAGTCCCGAGAGGGGTGCAGAAATGCATCGGTGGCCCCCGTGTTCCTAGAATAAGCACCAGTTCTCGGCATGCATGTCAATGCTATCTACGGGGTGGCGCCTAATCCATCACGTTCACGGAGGACCCGCTAAAGAGGTGGATGTGAGGAGCGGTGAGAGAGTGGACTCAGGGCCGGCCTGCATGCCACGTAGAGCCGTGCAGCGCTGAGTTAGCTACCGAACCCCTCTGTGGCCCAGCTGGCTCGTCTATAAAACGAGGATGCTCGTAGCTCCCACCTGCGCGTGTGGTTGGAGGGGCTGCATGGGTTTCTACGCGAAGGCTGTCGGCGTTGGTCTGGCCCAGGGGACGCGTTCGGTCAGAGCCCGCCGTTGGGGTTGTTAACGCTCTGCCGGTCCCTGAAGATAAACGACCTCATCCCGCTCCATCCTCACCACCGCCCTGATGTCATTACCCCATCTGAGGGATGAGAAATCTGAGGCTCCAAGAGGCTGAATAACTTGGTAACAAGGAGCAAAGCCAGGTTTCCAGTCCAGATAGGCCTGGTTCCCGGGCCATCTGGAACCCAGAAGGCGCCTCTCCTCCAAGATGCACGGGCTGGATGTTCAGCCTTAGCTCAGCCCTCGGCCAGCTCTGAGCAGTGGACAACCTGTGTGACCAGTCACCACGGGCCTGTCTGAATCCAAAGCCTCCCATTGCTGTTAGCCAAGGAGAGGCCGCCCCCGCCCTGACCTCCAGCGCAGAGGCCAAGCCCTGCTCTGTGAACTCCCAGCTGGGTAACCGTGAGCAAATTCGTTTACTGAGCCTCAATCTCCTCATCTGTAAAATGGGCCTGTTGTTGGTATTTACATCACGAGGCTGGAAAAAATAAATGACGGAGGCCTCTGCTGCTCTCGCTTGGCAGAGTTCCCAGCACTCGCTAGCTGCCCGACAATTACGGAGGCTCCGGACTGTGTCGTCACCCACCCTCCAGCCTCCACCTCCAGAAGGACAAGATGTCTCTGTGACCGAGTCCTTCAAAGGCAGTTTCCTTTCTGCAACCCAGCATCGTGCCTCCCAGAACCTGTCTGGCGTCAAGGCACAGAAACAGCGAAATGCCAGGGCTCCGGTTGTCTGTGCGTCTCCACCGACATCTCGGGGTTGGTCTTCACGGTCGCTTCGCTCGTGAACGTGCAGACGGCAGCGTCTCATCACGCTTCAAGGTCCAATACCGAACCAAGCGCTACAATTCTAAGATGCCACCGAAGACGGGATCCTACAGACGGCCCGGCGTGATGGGTAATGGGCTCCACCTGCCTCAACCGTGGTTTTCCCATCTGCAAAATGGAGCCAGCAACACCTGCTTCGACGGGGCAGTACCAGGAGCACAGTAAGTGCTCAATAAACGGTCTTCCCACCGTGGAAGACTCTATTCCACTCCCCGGTCCAGTTTCACGCCAAGAGCCGAGAAAACCGTAGATCAGACCATACCCCATAGGCGCAGGGATGTGTCCGTCCCCTGCGCCTTCTTAAGATGAAAAAAAGGCCTGCTTCACTATGTCAGGATCACAGACCTCTTACGCTTTTAAAACCCAAAGAGGAGACTCAGGGCCTTTGAAGCCAACGTAAATACAACTGTTTAACAGCTTATTTTAACTATCCAATGGGAGCCCAGCTGCTTAAATGGATTCATGTTGCTGGAAATCTCTTTTTGCGACATGGTATTTGTTAGAAATCAGGATTTTACTTAACTAAATGTCCTGCGGTCGCTCCGCTTTGTTTCTTAACAGGGCTGTCTTTATGTGAGTTTTCTTTGGCTTCCCAATAGAAGAGTAACAGATTCCTTTTGAAGTTTTTTATTGATGAATGAGCCGCTATAAATAACCCTTCGTGGCAGCCGCCCGATCTCTGAAGTTTACTCTGGAATAATAGTAGCAGAGGGAATGAAGGGCCGTTCACGGCAGCGTGTCATGAAATACTTTAATGGGCTTCATACTGTTTAACTTAATCTTTACAGATGTAAAAACAGAAATACAATTATTTTAACAACTATTATTACATATTGCTTAGCTAATGAAAACAAAGTCCTGGGAAGCACTCGGAGACACCGAAGGGGTCCTTAGGATCCTCATGAAGCTGTGCTGGATGCTGGCGGGGGTCCCCGCAATCCGGGGGCAGAGGGAGAGTCAGTGATGGAGATTCTTGATCCCCCGCAAAGTCTCTTTCTGCCTTCCAACCTTGCCGCACGCGGCCACGCACACGCGGCCACGCACACGCGGCCACGCACACGCGGCCACGCACACGCGGCCACGCACACGCGGCCACACACACGCACGTCCTAATCGTGGGCCACGCACACGCGGCCACGCACACGCGGCCACGCACACGCGGCCACGCACACGCGGCCACGCACCCGCAATCCGGGGGCAGAGGGAGAGTCAGTGATGGAGATTCTTGATCCCCCGCAAAGTCTCTTTCTGCCTTCCAACCTTGCCGCACGCGGCCACGCACACGCGGCCACGCACACGCGGCCACACACACGCACGTCCTAATCGTGTGGTGGTACCGAGTGCAGCTTCTTGGAGCTGATTTCAGGCTCGCCTCCACGGTATGAGTTATGGGGCCCGTGGAGAATTTCTGTTGCTGGGAAAGACAGCCGCTTGCTCTTAATGGAGCTCGAAGGGCTCTTCCTGTTTCTCACAGGACCCAGCTGCCACTCCACCTCCTGGATCCTCGCCCTCCCCGCCCCCACCCACACAGCTGCAGCTGCCAAGGAGCGTCCTCTCGCCAGCGGGGACTGGGATACGACTCACTCGCCAACCCGTAAATCCAGAGGTCACGCCTGCAGCTTGAACGTTCTCCCTGCCCCTCTGGGAAGTCGCGGAGATTAAATATGGAACCCCTGGGTCTGGCGCACGGTGCTGTAAAGACGGCCCTCCTCTTTGATTCTTCGGGGAGGTCTTTGCCCACAGAGGCGCGTCCGGAGTCGAGACAGGCATTTTTCTCATGAGCTGCAGCCTAAGCCCCCCCTGCCCTCCAGACTGGGAGCCGGGCGCCCCCACGGGACCCTCCACTATGTAACTCTGTGCCCTGGGGAATTCACTTCCCCTCCCTGCTCCTCAGTGGGGTCCTCGCCAGGAAAACCAGGAGATTGCCTGAATTCGGAACCCTTCGGGAAATGACAGGATTGGGCCGAGAGAAGTCAAAAACATTTATTTCGAAAGCTCAGCTGGAGACGGGGGGTTGTATCCGTGGTGAGCAGCAGACTTGCCCGCTAGTCGGTGGCCCCTCTGGACTCTGGAGAAGCCTCCACCCCAGAGTTGGGGTGGGGAGTGGGCAGACCCTTGAGAGCAAGATAGAGGGCAGCTCACTCCCAGGGGGAAAAAGCCAGGCTGGGACCCCGGATGCCTGCCTAGCTCTACGCGTGTTTACCCGTCTGATAAGCCCCACCACCCGCCCGTCCTGGGCTGAGTGAGTAAAGGAGCAGAGAACAGTCTGTATGGAAAGAAGCATCAGGAGTCGGACAAGTGCCTTCACGTGATTTTCCTACAAATATTCAGTGTCTGTTATGCACCAAGCACCGGGTTACAGCAAGCTGAGGGACGCCCGCTCTGGCAGGAGAGCCAGGCGTGGAAAAAGTGCAGTCCCGTTAACAGACATTTTTTTGGACGCCTGCTGAGTGGCAGGCACTAGGCTGGACAGATAGGAAAAAGGGGGCAGAACAGAAAATGACGTAACCTTTGCCCTCACGGAGCACATCGCATGGTGGGGGGGGACAGATGCGAAACTCATCACTGGGCAAATAATGACCTGATTGCAGTTGGGATAGGTAATCTAAAGAGCTGCAGAATTCTATAAACGTGTGTGAAAGGTCAACCAAAGGGAATCTGAAGCTGTGCCGTCCAGCGGGGCTGCGGCTAAGTACGTACGCATCGCTCTCGAGTTCAAGAAGTGCGGCTTATCTCGTTAAGATGTGCCATTAGCGCAGGATACACACCAGATTTCCAAGACTCGGTGCCAAAAAGATGTAAAGGCATGTCGATAATTTTTTATATTAAGTTCACACTGAAATGATAATGTCTTGGATAGGGGGGGTTAAATAAAATAGATTCCCTAAAATGAACTTTACCTGCTTCCTTTCCATTTTTCTTTTTTAAGGTGGCTGCTAAAACTGTTAAGTTATTCTTTTTTGGCTCACTGGTCTAGAAGATCCAAATATACGTCCCTGATCAAGAAGCATTCTATGGCCCTTTAGCTTGAAAACCCCAGAGAGATGGGAAGAAGATGGAAATGT
This sequence comes from Physeter macrocephalus, assembly GCF_002837175.3. NCBI lineage: Eukaryota > Metazoa > Chordata > Mammalia > Artiodactyla > Physeteridae > Physeter > Physeter macrocephalus. The sequence continues at coordinate 53,265,160 of NC_041230.1, read as the reverse complement.
GTCTACGCCACTAGCTCTGTTCTTTGGGTGTGGCGATCTCACAAAGGGAATATACAGGGTTTCTCAAACCTCAGGACTGTAGAGTCAGATAATTCTCCATTGTGAGGGGCTGTTCTGTGCTTTGTAGGCTGTCCAACAGCATCCCTCAACACCCTAGTACGCCATTAGCACCCCTCCCCTGGTTATGGCAACCCAGACTGTCTCCAGACATTGCCAGCTGCCCCAGGGCCCCCAGCTGAGAACCAGCCTACTAGACCACTGCTGGACCAGATGAGGTCAATGGTTATTCCACACTAGAATCACCAGGTGGTCATGCAACCCACACAGGCCAAATGCCCTAGCATCTCTGGGAGAGGAGTCTGGGAAGCACGTTTTGGTAAGCTCCCTGGATGGTTCTGATGCGCAGACCCGACTGAGAACCTCATATAGGATGCTCTTTGATAGGCGGTGTGTTCCCTGCCTGTGTCCTTCACTTTAAGAGGTGAGGAGGTGTTTGCCCTGTAGGCCCACTACTTTCGCACCCGGTCAGGTGATACTGAAGAGCAGCTACGAGCTTTGAAGACAGGTATGCTTGGGTCTGATACTTTGCCAAGGATTCGCTTTGCAACCTGGGGAGCGCGCTAGTAAAATGCCACAGGTGAACTGAACACAGTAATCCCCAGCTCCCAGGTTCATTTCAAAATGAAAGAGATTGTGCACATAAAGGCCTCAGGACAGAGCTCGACAGCTGCTTCAGAGCCGGAGAGCCTGAATCCAGACCCAGCTCTGCCATGTATGGGTTACGAGACCTTGGGAAGTGACTAAGCTCTCTAAACCTGCTGCCTCACCTGTTAAGGAGGGAAAACTACCGTCCCTAACTCACAGGGCCTGGGGAAAAGTGAGTGAGTAATAATACATGCCAAGTATTATCCTTAGACCAGCCCCCAGCAGAGACCGAGTAGTACTCAGCAAATACTAAAGTGATGATTAGCCCCTCATAGGTCTTGTCACTTTGGGGGTAGCTTACGTTTTTACTGCAAACTCTCGTTCAGTTACACAGAAAGAATTTGCAAGTAGCTCACAGGATCTTTGCAAAGTGGATTCCAAGCTGAGCTCCCAGGAGTGAATCCCTGCCAGTACCGCAGGGCCGGCCACCACGGAAGCGAGCACCTCCGGTAGGATCCAAGGACTTCAAGTCTCGGGCGGCTCTCACGGCTCCCGGTCCCGGGACCACTCTCGCGGTCTGCAGCGTCAAAGCAGGTACACTATGCCCTCCTCCCTGCCCACCTGGCCCCCAAGGTCACAGCTGTATGTCTGATGGCGGGCCCCATCCTGGCACACAGAGACGAGCGGGGGGTTCTTTCTTTTCTTCTTCTATTTGAAAGACCGGCTTGAAAGAATGGGAATCTCTCAGGAAATGGAGAGTATTTTAAAGATTTTGAGGAACCGTAAATGTCAACAGTGCATCAGCTGGTGCCTGTCAGTTTGCTTTGCTAGTTTTCCCCACCTGAATATAAGGCCCTCGAGGACAGGACCGGGGTCTGGTCCATTTGTATATGGCGAAGGTGTGTCGCAGGCCTGGTACTTAATGGCTGTTTGATGGATGGAGAATGACAAGCTATTCTGATGACAGAGGCACTTGGAACAAGTTCCTGATCATGGGAAAACACATTCTTTTACTCCTTTGTGCATATCTTTAAATGCACGTGCTTGCTTTACCCCCAGCTGAACGTGGGTGGATATTTGTGAAACACTAGCTTGTGCGGCGAAGGTGTTGTGAAAGAGAGCCGGAGCTTTAGGAACAAATGGCCTGAATGTTTGACCCGGGTTCTCCCTGACTGTGTGCTGTGCGCTCACCCAGCCTTGATTCCTCCTCCGTCAGGTTGGGAGACTCGAGGCAGCCTCACAGGGCTGCTGAAATGATTCGAAGAGGTGGTGTGCTCAGTGCCTCCTCCCCAGACAGCGTGCAAGGAGGCGGGGAGGCCGTGAGCCCTGATCAGTGTCAGCAGCTGGGCTGCCTCATTCAACCCGAAACCCACCTCTCTGTTTCTTCATGCCCAGAGGTTTTTCTGAATAATCCAGGCCCTTGACCTTAAGCCTCTCCTTACTGATACCAAAACCACTGCTTCCCGACGCCAGCTGCACACTAGGTTCATTGCGGGGGGTGGGGGAGGGCATCCTAAAAGACCATCTGGGGCTGTGACCCGGCCGTCGGCATTTTTTTAAAGACCCCCTGGGGATTCCAGTGCTTAGTGCAGGTAGCGATCCACTCGTCCAGACAGACAGCAAAAGTCGAGTTCTCACTCGCAGCTCTACCCGTAACTGCTGGAACCGTGAAAACCAATAAAAGACTGGAGCTTAGGTGCTGGCGTGGCTCCCCCGTGATGGGGAGGGAGGGGACCTCGAGGGTGCAGATTGCGTCTGTCGACCATTGGTCATGTGGTGGGAGTCTCTGTCCCCCTCCTTGGTCCCGACCTCATGGCAGGGGGTCAGAAAGAGCCTCGGTGCTGGCCATGTGCTCCGGGACTGACTCTGAGCCTGACTAGCCAGGTGCCTTGGTGCAAGACACCTGTCTCTCTGAGAGAGAGAGAGAGAGAGAGAGAGAGAGAGAGGGAGAGAGAGAGAGAGTGTGTCTGTGTGTGTGTGTGTGTGTGTGTGTGTGTGTGTGTAAGCAAAGACCCTGAAAACAAACAACAGAAAAATGAACAGAGTTCCTTGGCAATACCTTTCTAAGGACGTTTTATTGGCAAGCAAGGTCTGCTCTAAAATTTTCTAATAGAAGCAATTTTTAAGTAACCTTGAACTTACACAGTACAACAAATTGGAAGAGGTGAGAATGTTTGTGTGTGTGTGTGTGTGTGTGTGTGTGTGTGTGTGTGTGTGTGTACGTACATGTCTGTGTCCGTGTCTGTGTAAATGGAGATCATGGTGATGCCACAGGTGGTTAAATTTAAATGAGAAAAGGGCTATAAAAATGTTTGTACAAAATAAGTCTCTTTCACCTCCCTGTGCATTTCTTCGCACCTTCCCATGAATCTACAATTATCTCAAAACAAAAGGTGTTAATAAATAAATAAACAGATCTATTTTCAGTTCATCTTTGTGTGGCCAGGCTGTCAGCAATTAAAGGCTTGTGCCGTCAGAGGCCTTACAGTACCTCCCCGGCACTCTGCGTGTGCAGAAAAGCTCTGTGGTGACGGTGGCGGTGATGACGATGGCGGTGGTGGCTGCGGTGATGTAGTGAAGAACGATTTGTATATATACATACAGATCTACTATCAATGGTGTATCTATGGTCGACACGGATGTATATACAGTCTAGGGGGGAGATACCAGCCATAATCTCTGGCGGTGGCATTATTACAGGTGGTCATGTGATCACACATTGGGTCTCTTTTTAGTACTCTTCGAAATATTCCACACTTCTTGCGTGAACACATGTAACTTCCTCGAGTGTTTTGGTGGAGGCGACTCTACCTGAAGAAATAGAAAAAGGATGCTTTCGTTCGTGGAGAGAAGCTGAGAGTCTATTTTGACCAAGTGGAAATTGAGTACAAATGTGGATAAGTAAGAAAGAGTAAGAGATGAACAGCCTGCTTTGCACGATTCCTTCACCCCCGGAGACCCGCCTGATGGCGTTGGTACCTCGCTACAGTGGCTCGCAACCCTGGCTGCAGGGCAGACTCCCCTGAGGAGCTTTTAGAAGCACGCCGTCTGGTCCCACCAGAGGCCAACGGAATGGGAGCCCTTGGGAACAGGACACAAGCACCGGGAGGTCATCCTGCAACAGAGGGGTGGGCACACGGCCCCCTGGGTTTGTTCTCACCCCATGTGGAAGGCCAGTGAACCCCCGGAACAGACAGCAGGGACAAGAAATGAAACGCACGGGGAACAGATGTACTTCTCCTTAATCCCGTCTTCCTTATGTCACTGAGCGGCCCTTATTCAGACGCTGAGCGGTCCCTAGCCTGACAGTCTCTCCCATGCCCACCCCACCCCTGTCCTAGAGCCCCACGCCCAAGGAAGGGAAGGAGCAGCCGCTTGCAGGGTGCTCCGGGCACCCGCAAGAGCCCAACGTGAGTTATTCATCTCCCCCACCTCACATCATGCTCTCAAGATGGAGCCTGCAGGGCCGACGCAAAGTCCAAAAATGTGGGAAAGTTTATTTATTTCTCTAAAACATTCCTGATTTGTAATGTGCTTTCTAAAAATGTTCTAGCTGACCCGGCCCCTGCTATATTTAGCCACAGCATTTAAAGAAATGTTCCTTACACTTTATAAGGCGGGCTATGAAACGCATGAATTTAGGAAAAGCTGCTCCCAGTCTGGTCCCTTTGTCCCCAGGAGAGGGGTGGAGCCTCTCTTTGATCAACAGGCGTGGTCTTGGTGCTGGGGTGGGGGGAGGGCAGAAATGAAGAGTTTTATTCATTCCCAAGGCCCCTGAGTTCACTATGGCTGGACGGCCAGCCCTGGGAAGCTCCTTCTAAGCTCCTGGGCAAGGCAAGGAAACACCAAAGGACTCGCCCTCCTCAGCTTGTGAAAATCGCTCTCCTGTGGTTTCCTAGGATCCCCTGCCGCGTGTGGCGGCTTATTTTGCTTTTGGTTTTGTGTTCAAACGCTTGGATCATCTCAAGAGATACAGCACTGCAAGGAAGAGATGAAAATGGCTGCCAGCCTGCCCGGGAGGAAGAGCTGAAGAAGTCAGCCCAGGAGGAGTTATGGAATGTGAGCAGAGTTGTGGGTTCACAAATGGACTTGTAAAACAAAAGTGTTTAGATTAGAGGCTACATCTATATACAGAGACAAGACCTCCCATTTACCGAATGCCTCCCACATGCCAGATATTTTATGTGTATATATTAACTAATTTAATTCTGAGAACTGCCCGATGCAGAAGGCATTACGATTAGTCCCATTTTGCAGATGAGAACTGGGTCAGGTGCTGTCCTAGGAATTTATACCCATCATTAAATTTACTCCTTTCAACAGCTCGATGAGGCAGTTACTGACGTTGCCTCCATTGGTACAGATGAGAGAGTTAAGGCACAGAAGGGTTAAGTCATTTTGCTGATGTCACACAGCAAGTCAGAGCAGAGCTGGGTTATTATTCTTTGTCTGGCGGGCTCACTCTTGACAAGGCTAACATACCCCTCCCCACCTTCGTCTGAACATCAGATTACTGAATGGTAATGAGTCAATAAGACATCAATGAGAGGGGTTTTCCTCACTAGTAGGTGTGTCTAGAGAGACCTGTGGAACAGTAGAAGGTGACCACTACCTGGGAGGGAACTGTGATCCCAGGATGCTGGGGAGACAGGACATGTGTCATATTCACTCTGCACAGCATGAGGACCTAAGTCAGGCTTTAAACTTGGTGTTGTCCAAGGTGACATGGTCTTGTGGACAGCAGGGCGTCTTCCCAGAGGGCCTGACCTCCGGCCGAGACACTTCCTCTGTGTCCCTTCCCCGGACTCCGGCTGGAGGACGCCCTCACCATCGTGTGGGCCACACATTCTGGAAGAGTAACACGGCATCAGTCGCACTCCTCGCACGAGCCAGGAAGGAGTCACTTTGTTTTAAATGCTCGGCAAATGGATACAAACTATGTACAGTCATCGCGGCCCCCAGCAACTCAGCAAGTCCTTTCCCGGCTCAGAGGTGAGAAGGCGGAGACTGTATGGCCAGGGCCAGGGCCCTCGGGAGCTAAGTCCAAACTCTGCCCACCCAAGAGGCCCTCAGGTTAGGGTCTAGAACCACCTTCTCCCGGAAGCTTGCCAGACGGGAGAATCCAGTCTCCGAGAATGCCAGATGCAGCCGCCGGTATTGTCCCAGACATCCTGGTCTTGGCCCCCGGACATCAACAGTGTGGTCCGGGCAGCTGCCACCATCTGGGCCCAGAGGCAGGACCCTCCACTGTGCTGGCCATGCTCTGTCTGCCTCGGTCCCACCCTGGTGCATTCTCTACCCCTCTCTGCCCCAGCAGGCTGAGCCCTGTGGACTGTATCACCCGGGGTTCCCTGTAGGCTGGACTCCTGGTGGGGGTTAGCCGATCATGAGGCTGGAAGGCAGAAGAGGAGAGAAGTCAGGTCGTTCTCCTGGGCTCCCGCCTGCGCCAGCGCTGTGGCCACAGCTACACTCCCTCCACCTACTCCCCTGCACTCCCCTGTGAGTAGAGTCCCCCGCAACGGCTCCTTTCCCGTGGTTCACCTAAGTAGGTTTCTGTGTCCTGCTGGAACCCTGGTTCACGCTATGGGAAGAGGAGGTTGGGACGGACTCTTTGCCCCAGTGCCTACCCTTTGCCCTCCCCTATCACTGCCAGGGTAAATCAAGACACCTGAGTTGATAATGTCCCCCCATCCCCAGTACTTAGGACAGGCCCTCCCACCTCCCTCTCTCCAGCCACCTTCCAGGGGAAGAAGTGAATTTTCCACTTGGTCTCATCTGACCACCACAGTGTACACCCTGGGTTTGCATCCACATCTGGCGGGTGAACCACTTGTGTGGTTTTCGCAGGGCGGTTGGCAGCTGGACGCCAGTGGAAGAGACAGACCCTCCCGGTTGGGCCCAGGCCCCACCACTCCCTATGGACCCCTCCAGGTCACTGTACAATCTATGGGATGTGTCTGACCCTGCAGAGCCCCGAGTCCGGGGCCTCTGGATAAAGACAAGTGTAGAGGAGAACTTGACACTTGGCCGTTCAGGCATAACGACTGCTTGAAATGTGGATAAAAAGAATTTTACTTTTCCAACAAACTCATGTTCTTCAATTTTAATAATAAACTTGGTTCATTATCATGTGTATTTTTGACTCTGTGAAACAACCCCTGCTTCACGGAAGCACAACCCCTGCTTCACGGAAGCACAACCCCAGCCACCATGAAGACGGGAAGTACACCGCGTCGTGGCTCTCTCGTGGGTGCGGCCTGGGCGGCTGGGCGCTGGCCTTCAGCTATAACAACGGCACCACACGTGGCTAATTCACTGACCCTCACGTGCACAGACACTGACCGCTCTTCACGGAATGGTAGAGACCACGGGGCGGGCTTCTTTCCAGAGAGAAGCGGCTGTATTGGAAAATGGCAAAACACATCCTGTTCCGATTCTGGAAAACCTTATGGGGCATGTAAGACCCCGGAGGCCATCGGCTTCCACAAGAGCCAGGTAATACCCACGAGCAGACAAAGCAAAAGGCCTTTGTGAAGCCCCTTGCAAAAGTTGGGAAGGTAAAGGTCTCAGGTGGGTATGTCTTCCAAGAGTCTTTTGTAAAGTCCCTGTTAGTTTCACTATAATAGTGCAAAAAGCTAAAGTATTCCTTGTTCAAAGTATATAGAAAAACAAAATCTTTCCCAAAGTACCAAAACTTGTGTAAATCTAAAGGAATTCAGCGCTTGATCTGAGTTTATCTGTCCCAGCTATGCAATGAAGGTGAACTTCTGGCCATTTGTGTGTGTAAAACATATATACATGTATATACATACATGTATACATACACATTTATCACTGTACATACACCTGCCATATCCCCTATTATCAGTGTACTCGTGTGTGTGTGTGTGTGTGTGTGTGTGTGTGTGTGTGTGTGTGATCAAGGCTTAAACCAAAGATCATCTACAGGAAACAGAATCTGTTCCCTTTGTTTAGATGAGAACGCTGAGGTATCCTTCAGGTTGCCAAAGAACAGAACGATTTGGTCGCTTCTAGTTTACTTGAAATCTAGGTGATTTTGTTGTTATGAAGAGTAGAAACCTTTCCTTGCTGTCATGGATCCATAATTTGGAGCACATGACTGAGACTGGAGCATTAGAGCAGCTATGTGGCTTGCTAGGCCCCAAAGCCCCTCTTCCTCTTCAGTAGGAAGGAATACACATGGAATTGTACAGAATCCACAGGAATGACCCCACCGTCCGTTTCTCTTTGCTTTCCTAAACCAGATGAACGTGAGGATTAGCTAACAGAATTCCTCTTTCTGTCTATATAAACACCCTTACCAAGTGATACATACTCCTGCCTTTTTTTTCTTTGCCATAAAAATAATGTTTGTACTATACTTTTTGGAACGGTAACTCTAAGATACCATCCTTTTAAAATGACAGTATTCGATAATTTGCTTCTCCAGAAAACAGCCGTCGTAAATTAACAAAACACACAAGATCTCAAACCGAACATAAAAAGAAAACATTGAAAATCTATCCTACACAGCAGAATCTTCATCTTTTTGCTGACATTCAGGCGGCATCCACCAGTCCTGGGGTTTTCAGCTCCTACCCTCCAGTCCACGTTTGTGTACCCTCCCTCGGAAGCCAGAGCCTCCAGAGACACTGCTGGGGTTCCGAGATATAATCCCAGGCTCCCCTTTCTTATTACACTGTTTGTTTATCCCCCCCCCCCCCCAGTAATCCATTGAACCAGTCACTGAGAGGTTAACGAAAAAACAACTTTATTCACAGAGGCTGAGACTTCGGGATAACCAAATATCGAATGACGGCCCTTCCACCACATTTTAAGTTAATCACATTGATCCTGGATCTCAACAATGGGATCTCATCAAAGTTCTTAACATCAAGGACCCTGGAGCTCGCCCGCCAAAGCGTTCCCACCAGCCCGGGCGGAAAGCGGTCTTGGATGCATGTGGGTGGACAGCACACGGCCTTCAGGATGAATTCTCAGTAAGTCAGCTCTGTGCCTACTAGTTATTAAACTATTCTGCCTGTCCAAAATAGCCAACATATTAACCGACAGGCTCTCCTGATGTAAAGCTTGTGGTCACTTTTATATGTCCTGGAAACTGCTCTATAAAATTCAGAGACTGTCTCCACCTCCCTCCAAGAACTCACGGCTTATTGTGCTTTTCCCACATCAGATAAATTTAAAGTAACCTGGAGGTTCAGGAAATCAAGTTTGGGAACCACCAAAACAACCCAAAGAGAGACACCATAAGAGGTCAGATGCATTTCCCTAAAGTTCCAAGCTGTACCGGGCTGTGAAGATCTCAGTTTTCATAACCAGATCTTTGTCTTGGCCCTCTGCCTTCCCTCCCACCCCTCGCACCAGACTTCCAGTCACCTCCGTAGGTGTTTATTTAGCTGCAGGCTCTGGGCCTGCCTGGTTGGGACTCAGAGGGAGGAGCCAGTTGCAGCCGGCTGGGAAGCCTCCCACCAAAAGCCTCCTGTTCCTTGGGGTCCAGGGAGCCGCCTCCGCAGACGCCAGTGGGCTCCCTTACTCTTCCTGGCACCAACCCATCTCTCCCTCTACTTGCTTTCCATGTGTCTGTTTCACCCAACTCTTTCGATTAAAAGTAGTCCTTCACTACACAATTCTGGAAAATGTAGCAACAGTCAAGCCTAGATCTTGAAAATAACATGGAAATGGAAAATCTTCCGCTGTCTTAGACATCTTCCCTCCCCCTGACACACTTCCGGTGTCTCCAGAAATCTTTCGACCCCTTAAACAAAAAAGCAAAGAGATAGGAGGATGGCTGTTGCTGGTAACATGCGTTGGAGAACATGTGTATTGATTAACAAGCTATCATAATGCGACAAAATGCTAAATTATATAGAGTGCACTTTCTTAATAGAAGTTGTTAATACAGATGTTTTCAGAGGGCAGTCCTTAACAGTAAAAAGAATCAAGCGTTTTAGCCGAAGAATATAGCATGTTCCTTTTACGATCTAGAAAGGAAAAGGGAAAAATTCTCCCTGGACTTCAGGGACAAACCTAGCTGTGAACACCCATCCCTCCGACGAGCTCAAAGCCAAGGCCCGCCCGGGGCCACGGTGACGGCCGAGCTGGCGACGGTCGGACCGTGGCTCTCAGAGAGAAAGGACCACACTGCGGCCGTGTATGTGCCCTCGGGTTGGCTGGGCCCTCCCGTTCCCCAGACACGCCGGGCCTGTCTGGGTAGCCAGTGGGACCGACCTAAGGTCAAGGAATTTTCCTGCTCCCGCGGTAGGAGGTCTGGGATGCCCAAGGCCCGGCGTGGGCAGCGTCTTTAAAATCTCCGAAGCTGCTCCGGGTTCTGGGAAGGTCCGCCTCGCAGGAGGCAGGGGAGTGCGCCCGTCCCTGCGCAGAGGTTGCTAATACTTCCCAGGAGTCGGCGGAGGAAATCATTTCTTAAAAAACACGCGACTTCTTTGTCCAGCGGTGGGGGTCCTGGGTCGCTCACGAGAGGCTCAGACCAGGGCAGGGGAAAGATCAGGCACTGTGTGCTTTACTGGAAGTGAAGCACCGTGTCGGGGAGCTGCAGAGGGAAATAGGAGAGGAAAGGGATCCCGAGCTGGTAAAAGCCGCCCTGGACGTGCGGGTCGAGCATCAGGGAAGCGTTGAAAGGTGGACGGAGGCCGGAGGAGGTGGCCAGAAGCGAGGCACCCAGACAGCCGCCGGGCCCCTGCTTGGCGCCCCCCAGGAGCTCGCCCCCTCCAGCCGGCTTTGGCCCCTGCCGTCCCGCCAGGATGCTGTCTATGCTGAAGCTCTTGGACTTGTCCGAGCTCTTCGGAGAACTGCGGGAGGCGGGGCGCGGAGGGGACCGCGAGCCATCCACCGTGCGCGCGGGCTGGCGGGCGGCCACGGCCGCTGCGCCCTGGAGCGCGTCGCCTGCGTCCCCAGAGGGCGACGCGGGCCTGGGCCAGTGGAGGGACGCCGGAGGAGAGGAGCCTTCCCGGAGGGGCGAGGGGCGCGCAGGCGCTCCCTCGTGGATGGGGGTCGCGGGGCGGGGGCGCGCTCCCCCGCTCCCCACCTCCGGCTGCGCTTCTGCGCCGCGCTCCTGCAGCTCGGCGCGGGCCCGCTTGGCCTCCGGGGCTCCGGGGCCCGGCTTGGGCTTCCTCTTCCGGCGCCGGTAGTTGCCGTTCTCGAACATATCCAGGCAGCGAGGGTCCAGCGTCCAGTAGCTGCCCTTGCCGGGCCGTCCCTTCTCGCGGGGCACCTTGACGAAGCAGTCGTTGAGCGAGAGGTTGTGGCGGATGCTGTTCTGCCAGCCCTGTCGGTTATCCTGGTAGAAGGGGAAGCGGTCCATGATGAACTGGTAGATGCCGTTGAGGGTGACCCTCTGCTCGGGCGCGTCCTGGATCGCCATGGCTATTAGCGCGATGTAGCTGTAGGGCGGCTTCTGCGGGGGCTCCACCCGGCCCGAGGCCGCCAGAGCGGCCGCGGGGGCGAAGGCCAGAGGCAGCCCGGGTCTCTCGGGGCCGTACAGATAGAGCATGGGAGAGGCGGCCAGAGCAGGCAGCCGGGGACCGAAGAGGTGGCTCATGGCGAGCGGGAGCCCGCGCTGCGCTCCGGCGTCGCAGGCGACCCAGGCGGCTTAGGGACGGTGCCCCGCGCCGCGAGGGCCCTCCAGGGGAGCCTGCCCTGCGCCTGCCTCCCGCTCTACCGCTCTCCCCGGCGGCTCAGGGCTCTGTCCCTTCTTCATGGCTTTAAAAATGTTAAATAATTGTTGTAAGTTTGCTATTATATGTTGACTTAGCGCTGGAAAATAAATTGTCTATGATAAACAGTCGCTGTGTTCTCAGCCCACCCACATTAATTAAAATTTCATTGCTGAAAAACTCCAAGCTTTTCCCTCCACGTGTCTTTTTGATACCAGCCAATCGGTTTCGGGGTTATTCCTTCATTTGTTTATAGAATTAGTCTGTTGATAAGTCCGCCCACCCAAGTTGAATCAAGCTGTGTTTATTTGGAAAAATTTCCGGGCACCCAATATATAAACGCACTGATCTGATGTTTGAAATATCACGTCCACCCCTTGACGCTGTAAGCACACACAGTCAGTGAGGCAGGATGTGCGTCGCGGTGGCTCAGAGCGGGGTCTGCCAGGCCAGGAAGGAGAGGTGGGGGTGGGAGGGGCGCAGGGCTGAGTTCTCCCTCTGGCCTGGGGGAGCCCCGAAATCCCATGGCCTCCCACAAAAGATCTTTTCTTCTCCCAGGCTTAGTAGGAAATGTAGAGATGACACAGTCTCATAAAATGCCTTCTGAGGTCCTTGAGAGCTCTTAGATATTTTGGCGGGGGAGAGGAGATAGATGGGAGTCTGATTAGAAGAGGACGCAGCCCTCCCTGGAGAGATCCTTGGGAGGCCCCCAGAGGAGCTGGGGGGGTGGGGGGTGGAGGCGTACTCCCTGGGGGCCTAGTACCCCGGAAGGGGCAAACCTCGGGGCTCCCTGGGGACCTGGGGAAGAGGACTCCAGGAGCCCAGTTCCTCCCGAAGCCAGTGGCACAGGGCACTGAGGGTTGGAGAGGGCGTGCAGTACCGGGTCCATAGCTTGGTTGGGGAGGTTTCAAAATAAACCCTTGTGGAGAGTTGAGGGGGAGAGACTAAGGTCTTTCTGATGGGTCTGAGATTGCAAGGAGGAACACCATAAAAGGGGAATTTGGCAGCTGGTGCAGGAGAGCTGGTATTTGTGAACGCGGGTCTCTTGCTTTATATTCTGTGCTTTCCTGTTTATAACAAGGAGGGGGTTATAACAACTTTACAAGTGCACGCAGCTGGCCCGTGATTACGTTAAGCGTTTGGGAAGCCTGCTCGCTCTCCTGCGGCTCCCCCCACTCACCCTGGGGTGTACGCACTCCCCACCCGGTCTCATTTTACATTTAGCCACGTCCCGTGACTTAGAAGGAGGTGTCGCCCCTACTCCACCGCCTTGGAGGGGCGGCACGTAACGTGACTAGTTCCTGTTTTGTGATCTTTGCTGAATATAGTTTAAAAGAAAGAAAGAAAAAGCTTGGGATAACTGAATTAACGTCTCGTCGAGTCAACCGTGTGGATGCCAGAGAGGAGGCAGAGGAGTGAGGTTGGCAGGTGAGGGTTGTAGTGGCCCTCGAGGCTCCCCGGCAGTTGGGAAGAGAGGCACCCAACCTGCGTTAATGAGGGAGGGGCCTGTCTGCTGCTGCTGTCACAGAGAGGCGACCCCATGCTGGGGACCGGCTGCCAGTGCTCACGCCACCCCTGAACACGGAGAAGCAGGGAGAATCCCACTCTAAAAGGCGGAATCCAGAAAGTAACTCATGTGTTTGGGGGTTCCGAATAGACTACAGGGGACCCGGTACGTTTGCAGTACCAAAAAGGAAGTCACGACCAGGGTCGAAGAACCGGTTTGGGGGCAGGCGTGGCTTGAGGGAGAGCCAGCTCGGGCCCTGGGACACATCCAGGCCTCCGTCCCCAGCGGTGCAATTCTAACTTATGCCCAGGGTCCCGCCTGGCCTGGTCCCGGCTTGGGTCTTGAGGATGGCCCTCTAGCCAAGAGAGGGCGGGGCGCTGCCTTCTCTCTGGATCCCTGGCTTTCCTCGGAGCCCCCCTTTCAACCCTGGGATGGAAAAACCACCTCAGTGTCGGCGCTTTTGCAACGCACGGGTACCACAGTCGCCGGAGTCACCCAACCCCTCCAGACCAGAGCGCCCCCTGCAAGCTCAAGTTTGGATCCAGCCTCGGTACCGGCTCTAACAGACCCCAGAGCAAGAGACAAACCGGTGGCACTGCGCGGAGCCCCCACCTCCGCTCCAGGAGCCCTTCCTGGAGTTTCCCAGGCACCCGAAGTCCGGCGCGCACATCCTCGCCTTTCCGGGAAGGCGCGCCGCCGCGGCGCTCCTTCTCAACTCCAAGGCAAATCGGAGCTTGAATTCGTGCAATAATAAACACCGCCCCATTTGGGCATATGGGCGGGACGCGGGCGGAGACACGCGCAGCTGGTGGGCAGGGCACTGATGGTAAAGAAAAAACAGCCCCGGTTCTAGTCGCGGTCTGGAGAGGCGAGAGCCCCACGTGCTTGCAGCAGTCAGCAACCTCTCCGGGAGGCTTCGGCCGCAGAACTCCGGCAGGGCGCCCCAACCCGGCTCCGGCGGGGGGAAGAATCCTGGGCTCCCAGGTGAAGTGTGTAACTTGAGCGTAGGAGGGGACGCTGCAGGAAGGAGCCCCGCGCTGGGGCTTATTTCCGGGGAGCGCAGGGAACAAGCGCCGAGTGTCCGAGTGTGGATGCGCCCTCGTGCGGAAGCTCTGTCGGGTGAGGACCTATCGGAGGCTCGGCGGGGGACCAGCTGAGCCTAGGAGACAGCCGGGCCGACTGGGTGCCTCAGAGAGCCAGATGGAGACGCCGAGAAAGTTCCCTGCAGGTTCATAGGTCTTCACATCCCAGAAAAGCACGTTCATCTCTGAAGTCAGTGGGAGCGCGTCTCCCAGATTTTGCAGGAAAGCCCTGAAATCATGCTTCCGGAAGGACCGTGGCAGTTCCGACTCTGGGGCCCAAGCACAAATTGGGTTCAGTGGGGGAGGAGGGCAGAAAGCACCATTCCCAGCTCCCTGGCAGAAAGCCTGCTCCTTGGGCAGGCCAGGCACTAGCCTGGACCGGAGAGGCCTCTCAAAAAAAGGCTTCGGAGGAGAGACAGGAGTTCCTCCCACGCCCCGCCCCCGTCTACCCTTCTTCTGCTTCACCGGTGGATAAAGAGCAGACGTTCAAGTTAACGATGATTTGCACCATATTCCCAAATACCTGCCTCACTTTTCTAAGTGTGAAGATCGTTAACAAATTGTATATATATTTGAATGAATGAATGAATGATTCATTCATTCACTTGAATGAATGAATGATTCCACCATACGTTTGAGAAGAGTGAGGGTGGGAAGACGCAAGGCCACCTAAAAATGTTGGCGGGGATGATGATGATAAGGACGATACGAATAACTAATGATGCCTGGAACACTACGATGTGCCGGCACTGTTCCAAATGCTTTCCTTGCAGGAAGTCACTCCATCCTCACAGTAACCCTGAGAAACAGAAATACTTATCATTCCCACTCTGCAGACCAGGCAACTGAGGCCAGGAAGTTAACCCACCGCAGGTCTCCCAGGAGGAAGTGTTCCAAACCCAGGAAAATAATCGCATTATAACAGCTACTGCGTGTGGTTCTTGAGAACCCTGGCAGCATCTATGGAAGACGGGAGGATGGATTCACCCATTTCACGGATGGTGAAACTGAGGCCGGGCACAGAACACCGGAAGACAACGGAGGTAGTAAACAGAACAGGGATTGGAACCTACACGGTTTCCTCCAAAGGGGGATTCTCTGAGGCCTGACACCCGCAGGTGAGCACAGAAGCTGAGTAATGTGTGTCTGGAGTAAGCAAAGGGGAGGGGGGCCTTCTGGAGAGGAGAGATGAGTGCCCCACGCCCGGAGCTGGGAGATTTGGGGCATCGTAAGTAGGAGACCCACAGTCCTCACATCCTGCCAAAACCCAGGACACCCTCTCCTCCCCTGCCCTCTTCTTCCACTTTGAAAGGATCCGTCGTGGAGCAGTGTCTTCTGCTTCTCTCAGGGGACGTGAGCCATAAAGGTAATGGTTGGCCAGCCAGCCGATGCTGATTGAAGCCCAGAGAAGAGGGGCAGTTAGGGCCCGGGCACCACCCTGCCCAAGCATATCAGCATTTCGCCTGATACATGCAGTTAATTGAGACCAAAGAATCCTTTCTCTTCTGTTATCCAGGTAAATCCTAATAGCTCACAGCCCTTACTCTGGACTGGAGGTTATCGAAGCACTTTCCCCACGGGTGTTGGGTTCATTAATCCTCACGATGACCCTATTTGACGATCCTATCATTTTTTCAGTTGAGAAATGGGCTCGGAGAGCTTGAGGTAGCATGCCCCAGGTCACAGGAACCCTCAGTTGGCCTGTGTGCGTAGGGCCTGAGTTGGTGCACGTGGATTTGGCTTGGAGAGAAAATCTCCATTGGGGAACCCATCTGGAAAAATAACATGAGGGCAGAGAGAGCGCCCAGAGGGGCTGCTGGAAAGGTAAGGTCCAGGATCAAGGGCCACTGAGCCTCCGTGAGGTCAGAGCGGCCTCTCTGGCCTCCATGACCTCCCAGCCTGGGTGGGCGTTTGGAGTGAGCACAGAGCCCTCCCAGTGCTCCCCAACTCCATTCCCTTAAAGGGACCATCAATGCCAGCAAGTCCATCAAGCTGTCAACCCACCCCCTTCCTCCGTTCCAGCCTTCACACACTCACAGCCCCAGCATAAAGTCCCCACGGACCTGACCCAGGAAAAAACGCAGCGCCAGAGAGGCACCTTCAAGAATCAAACTCTACCCAAGCCGTGTCCGTCTGCTTCTGCTGCAGAACAGAAATGTTGCAAAAGCCAGAGAGGGAAAGGCTTGCATAAGTGGAGGCGGTGGCGTCCTCCCAGGTGCGGCAGCGGCTGCCCAGCCTTCCCAACTCCCTGAAACTTTCCACCCCCTTCCTTACGTGCCTATGTCAAAAAGCAAACATTTCAAATGCCTTGGTGAGCTGAGGCCAGGCAAGAAAGAGGCAGGCAGGCAATGCTTCTCAAAGTCTGGGAAAGCATTTCAAGTATGTGGTGCCAGCAGGCACTCGGGGGGGAGCTCTGACCAGGGGGTCCCGCTGACCCGGAGTCTGCCGCCCACTCCCCAGCCACCCCTGGCCTGGCTGCACCCAAAGGCGTCTCTACTCTCTACTTATCCACTCCCACCACGCCCTGAACGGCAGGAGCACGTGGTCCTGAGGACGCAGGCACACATCCCCCGAGACGCCCGGTACGGGCTCCCAGACCCCAGTGCATTCTGCTTATTCGTCACGGGAGTCTCTTCTCGGTGTCACTCTCTCCGCTCACCTCAGGTTTATGGTTAGCAATAAATTTCCATTGGCCACCCTGGCCCAACACCCCCGTCCAGATTTCTGGACTCGGGCTGGGGCTGAGGATGGAGGAGGTGAGCGCCCGGCCACCGGGGACCTGGGAGCTCTGCTCTGTGCTTTGAGTGAAGCTCACAAGCCTCTCCCAGGCCCAGAGGTGATCCCACCCCGCAGGCAGTCCTGGGTGATGGGCAGGAGATGGACCTGGGAAGTTTTCTGAGCCCAGTGCTGAAGTTCCCAGGACCCTGCGTTTTCTTCTCCCACTAACTTCTGATATGCACTTCTTGCGAGCAGAGAAGGGGAGTGGGGATAAGCGAGGGCCCATCGCAGGAGCCGGGGATGCAGGAAAAACATACGCCCGCTGCCCTGAAACGCCCTTGCACTCACCTGCTCATTTTAGATGAGGAGACCAAGGCCAGGGAGGGAAGGAGTTTGTCCGCACAGCGAGATGCGGTCCTCTAACCCCTAGCCCACTGCTCCAGCAACTCGAGGACGCATGTCGCTACCGATTTTGGCGTCCTCGGGGGCAAGCCACTTGCACCAGAGCAGTGAGGGCCGCCAGACCCAAGATGGCCGTGGGACAAGCCCAACTTTCAGCCTCTCTCCCTGAAAGCAGTGAGCCTGGGTGGCTCTCCGAGTCTTACAAGAAGCAAGGCTACTCCAGTTGCGGCCTCTCCAGGGCTAAGAACTACGTGCAGGGTGCTCAGAGGCCACTGGGTCTCTCTGGCGGCCTTTATCTGTCAAAACTGGACCCTGGTTAGAGACACGGTCCACCCAGCCAAGGCCAGTCGGGGACGCAGGGCTGCCTCTGAGGGAAACGGTCTCTGTTGTGGTGTAAGGGTCACTTCCATTTTATTTGCTGTATCTTTGAGGCCTGCCCGGCTGTATCTTACTGGGTCAGGAAGAAACGTGGTTATCAGACGCAGCTTCACGCAAACTGCGTTCGGTGGACCACAGAGCCGCCTTAGCAAGGAGTCCCGGCAGAAGGGCAATCCGGCCCTTCCAGCCCCGACCTCCTTTCCCCTCTTCCTGAAAGGCCCTGGGCCTCCCGAGGAGAGCGGCGGAGGAAGGGGCGGCGAGCGGATGGAGACGTGGAGCCAGGACGCCCCGCGCGGTGTTTGCGCGACGGGGGCGGACGCGTAGGGTGGCGCGGAGACCAGCAAGGCAGGCGGCGGCGCCTGGGCTCCGCGCTCAGTCCCGGCGTCCGGTCTTTCCCACCCCGCGGAGCAGCCGACGCCCCGGGCCACTGAGCCCCGAAGCCGCTCGGGCTGTCGCAGGACGGGGCTGAGCCCGGCTCCGAGCGCAGGGCCTCCCCCCGCACGCGGCCGGCCTCCAGGCGCTTCCCGCACTCGCGGCCTCCGCGGCCCAGGGCCTGACTCGCCTCCATTCTGCCGCCTCCAGAGGCCTGGATAACTCCTCCAACTGTCCCCAGGTGGCCACGTTCCCAGGGGAATGGAAGGGCCCCTCGCCGGGGCCTCCGGGGCCTTCTTGAGCTACCCGCTCAGGTGAGCGGCCCACGCACAGCGGGGACTTCTTTAAGAGGCTTTCCCAAAGGTAGGAGACCCCAGCGCGGTGTCAAGGGCAGATCAGATCTCCGACCCCGTGGTTCCATTTCTCTCTCCACTGTTTTCCATGTGTCTCTGAGACCTCCTCTGAGTTCTAAACCTTAAGGTGAGGGCAGGCTTTCAGGGAGGACTCTGAAATATCTGGGGAAGCAGAAGGCCAGCTAGAACACTCTCCTCGAGGGGAGCACAGGGACACCCCCGTGCCCGCGTCCGCAGTGAGCGCTCTGCAGCCTCATTCTGCAGCTCAGAGAATGCTCTCAGGGGTCTCTCCCTCCCTCTCTCTGGTCCGTCCCACTCAAGTGAGCACGAAGGCCCCGGTGGGGGGGGGGGCTCACCACTCCTGTGGTCATGAAAAGGAATCAAATGCAATCTTTAAGCCTCAGCCAGGTGCCACCTCGGGGGCCACAGATTGAAAGAATCTGTGTTGCACATATGGGGGAAATTATTATGCTCAAACTTCCCCCAATTCGATTTCAGCATAACATAGAGACAAAATGCCGTGTTAAAAACAACATAACGCCCAGGTTACAGTCAAGGCTACTGCATCCAGCAAGATCACCTTCTGGAAAAACATCATCTCGTGAAGTGTTAAGTTCACAGGAGCTGCACTCTAGGCAAGGTACAGAGTGCCTTCTCACCTGCTGGGCTGGGAAACTAATTCCCAATTTGGAGCTCTGGACCCCAAAGTCACACACAGAGACCAAGAGGGGAGTTGCGTGTTTTGGCCAGTGAAACAGATAGTAAAGCCATCCCCCCCGCCTCCCCCGCGCAGCCACACCTCACAAAGGCTGCATCGCTATTTAAAATTTTAAGGCCGAGGTATCAAAATTGAAAAGAAAAATAATCTATTATTTCAAGTCCTGGAAAAGGTGACAAATTTAAAACTCTGAAAGCATTGTAAATTATTTTTGAAGTGCGACGAGGCTTTAAAATTTTTCACTGCAGTAGGGTAAAGATTTAGAAATCAAATCCAGAAGTAAAGAGGTCAAAGAGTCACCTCTGATCTGGTCACCGCCAGGGATGGTCATTAAACGTACAGAATCGATCCCCTTTGGATCTTCGCCCTCCGGGTTCAAATCCTTTTCTGGAGAACTATTAAAGTGGGGAAGGAAGTCCGTATTTTAGGCAACTGAGGAAAAGCAGGACTCCCCCTGGTTTGTTGTTAGCTAATGGAAAATGTTTATTCTCCTCTCCCTCACCTCCTAAATTGGAGATGGCTGGACATGGGGATGGAATGGCATTGTTTGTTTTGACTATTGGCATGTTTTTCTGCGTTTAACAAAATGCATTACGGCAAATGTCATTACGGCTCACAGCCCTTCAGGCAGCCACGTCCAAGCAGGACTGTTTCTTGATGGCCTCAGTCAGGGTGGCATTCTGAATTAATCGAAAGCCTTTTGTGACACTAGCAGGACAGCAGGGGAGTTCCCCCCAGCCTTCTGTGATCATCTGTAGATGTCTACACATTTACCCACCTGTGTAACAAAAATAATCAAAACAGGTGGGTTTGTGAACACACGTGGTTTTTTAAAATTCGAGAATACAAACACACTGTCCGGACTTTGGGCAGAAAAACAACATGGGTTTATTTTAAGGCAAGTACAACAATTAAGACCACATAAGACAAACACAGGTCAAGTTAAATTTTTAGTGTTTTTTTTTTCTTTTAGGAATGCTGGGTGAGGAATCTACTATACAACACCATCACACTTTGTAAATAAAAAGTATCAGATACTTGACTTCTTTATCCGCCAACAACAACAAAAAATAAATTATTTTCTTGTTTTGTAAAAGACCTACAACTGGGAAAAGCATTATATCTCATAATTGTACAGGGGGGAAACCCCGCATAGGTTTCTTGAATTTTCACTTTGGCAGTTAGAAATGGTCGGGCAAGATGAGAAATTATCCAGTGAACTCAACTTTAAATATTATATTAACGGCTCTGAAAAACAACAAAAAAAAAATAGCCTGATTACAAATCCACACATTTGTACAGCACGGTTAGAGAAATTTAAAAGTACACACAGCACATACATAATCTGTAGAGACCCCCATAGACCGATGGGGGTCTCTACAGAGAGTCATTACTGGGTCGCTGTGCGATTTGGTCCGTAAGTTATAATTTTTGAAACCCCGAGTGGAGCAGTGAGCACAGCCATCCTGGAAGGGGTGTGGGGGGTTTTAAAATCATTATTCATTTCGTTGGGCCGCGTCCCTGTACTGGGGCCTCTTGGGATCTCAGAAACGGGGCGGCGAATTAAAGTTACCTGCAGCTTCGCAGAGGGCGGAGGCTGGCGCGCGCGCGCTCTCCCTGCTCCCGGGTCTGCGGGAAAAGCGGTGGGCAAGTTTGGGTTCTTTTTGCGTCTCTGCAGCCCGAACTCTTTGAGAGGGTGGCGTGTGGGAGGCGAAGCCGGAGCGGGCCAGGGCAGAGGAGCGCCGGGCAGGTCAGTATTTCGTGCAGTCGTAGGAATATGGAGCTGCGTGGCGGTAGAGAGAAGGCGTAGATCTGTAGGGCAGCTGACAGCTCGCGTTGCTGCTCACCTGGGGTTCCCCGAGGGTCGAGTTCTCAATCCCCAGCCGGTGCGAGGTGAACATCTCCCTGACGTTAGGGAAGGTCTGCTGCTGGGCTGCGAACGTGTGGCCGGAGAGGTGGTTCAGGTCCCCGCTGTGGTTCAGATACCAGGACGCCGCCTGGGCCGCGGCGGCCGCGGGCTGCGGCGCCGGCTGGGGCTGGGGAGCCGGCGGGGGCGGCGGCGCCTGCGGGTGGTGGTGGCCGTGATGCTGGTGGTGGTGGCCGGCGGCGGCGAGCGCGCCCTCCTGGCCGGCGGCGAGGTTGAGGGCGCTCAGGGGCGAGGTGGGGCCGCTCGGGTGGTCCGAGAGGGCCTCGTCCAGCGCGGGGGGCACGCACATGTGCGCCGGCCGCTCGGCCCCGGTGTACAGGCTCATGGCGCGCATGCTGCACTGGTAGCCCCCGGCGCCCGCAGCCTCCAGGCCCTGCGCGCACGGCTGGCCGTAGGCGGCGGGCGGCGCGGCGGCGTAGGGCAGAGCCAGCGGCGGCACCACCAGGCCCGCGCGCCCGGCCGCGGGGCTCAGCTCGCCGCCCGGCGGCGGCGTTCGCAGCGTCATGATGTTCTCCACGCTGAAGCCGGGCAGCCCGTTGGGCGCGCCTGCGTGGGGCTCCGGCAGCGAGCCGTCGGGGGAGCCGGCGGGCGTAGAGGCCGCGCTGCGCGGGCTGCCCTGCAGCGCGCTCTCGGGGCTCAGCGTCTCCACCTTGGTGATGACCGGCAGCGCCGGCGACGCCGCCTCGCTCTTGATCACCACCTTCTTCTCGGCCTCCGTGGGGGCGGCCGCTAGCGGGGGGGCGGCCGCGGCGCCCTTGGACGCCGCCGGGGGCGGCTCCTTGAGGTGGGCCCGCTCCTCCTTCTCCTTGGGCACGTCCTTCTTCTTGAAGCGCCGCCGGCGCCGCAGGAAGCTGCCGTTCTCGAACATGTTGTAGGAGTCCGGGTCCAGCGTCCAGTAGCTGCCCTTGCCTGGCTTCTTGTCGTCGCGCGGCACCTTGACGAAGCACTCGTTGAGCGAGAGGTTGTGGCGGATGCTGTTCTGCCAGCCCTGCTTGTTCTCCCGGTAGAAGGGGAAGCGATCCATGATGAACTGGTAGATGCCGTTCAGGGTGATCTTCTTCTCGGGCGCGTTCTGGATGGCCATGGTGATGAGCGCGATGTAGCTGTAGGGCGGCTTCACGAGGTCCTTGGGCGCCGCGGGCTGGTGGTGGTGGTAGGGCGCGTAGGAGCGGCCCATGCCCGCGCCGTACTGCTCCGGGTGCCCCGAGTAGACACCCATGGGGCTGGCCATGCCTCCGTAGCTGCCCGCCGCCCGGTAGTAATTCTGCTCGCTCAAGTAGGGCACCACTCCCAGGGCGTTGGGGTCGGACACAGAGTAGCGCGCCTGCATGCTGCGTCCGAGACGGCTAGCCACCGCCTGCGCGCACGGACCGCGAGGAAGGCCCTACGAGAGCGAGCGCGAGCGAGAGAGCGAGAGAGGGAGGAAGGGAGCCGGCGAGGGGAGCCCCGGGCGCCTAGAAGCCTCAGGGGTGAGCTGGAGGAGGCGCCGGGAAGGGGCGCCCGCCTTTGGGCCGGGAAGGGGCGCTCGTTTTCAGCGGACCGGGCGGAGCAGCATCCTGGAGGGCGCGCCCGGGCGAACGCAGCGCCGGCCCCCGCTCGCTCGCTCGCTCGCTCGCTCGCTCGCTCGCTCTCGGGACTCGGCGGGTGGCAGCCCGGGCGGGCGGCCGGGGACGGAGCGGAGACGCCGCGCGCGCGGTGGACCAAGGCTGGCCCCTCGGTCCGCGTCAGGAAGGGGAAGGCGGCTCTCCAAGCGCCCCCAGCAAATCGGCAGCCCTGAGGGTCGGAGAGCCGGGGTCCAGAGTGCTACCCTGCCGAGCCCGGAAAAAGAGGCGAAGTCCCTTTTAGGGAATGGGAAAAGTTTCAAAAGTCTTCTTGCTGAAAGCGAGTTTTTACTTTCCTCCGGCCACGCCCCCTCCGGGAACTTTGGACCAATAACCCGGCCGCTGTGGGGACTTGGCACCAATCAGGACGAGGAGCGCCGGAATCCGTCGGCTCTAAGACCCAGCCGCGCAAAACCAGACTCCTGCCGCTCAGTCTTAACTTGAGAAGATGTTTTTAAAAGTTATATCTTATTAAAATTTATTTTATTATCACATTTTGGTTAATGGGCCCACGTGCCCAGAGCAAAAGAAAACAACAACAACAACAACAAAAAAACCCGACGCTCCTTCGGAGATAAAAGTCAGTTTGAGGTATAAAATCGAATTGATTAATGTAGTCCAGTATCTCCCCAAAGACCTTGTAAGTAGCAAAGAACCTGGGACTATTTTTCTTATTAATGAGTGATGAGGCGAATAATTAGATTTCCTAATTATCGGGGTCCAGGTGTAATGGCTTCCCAGTAAACGTGCTGGACTGGAATGGAGGAGCCTCCGCTGTATGTTGTCATTATTTAAGCAAATAATTAATAATCAACGGGAAGTTTCCAGGTTCAGGGCAGTCAAGAATAACCTATAAAGGTTTTAGAGGCAAATTCTAGAAACCGAGTGCCCCTCACCCCAACCTGAGGAGGCAGGCCGAGGCGTCTATAGGGGAAAGGCGAAGTGGGGAAAGTAGCGACGTCTTGACAATATAATCCTCTAAATTCGCCGTGGATTCAGTAAATCATCCACGACATCGGGAGCCGTTTTGTGGGGTTTGGGGAAGAGAGTGAAATAATTTGAAATAATTCTGTTCATTTCCCCTCCCGTGTAGACGCTTGCAGCCCACCAACTCCAGCTTCGCAGCGTGTGTCCCTTTTCCCAGAGATAAATTCCCTTTGACAGGCTGCCTCCCGCGCTCCCCGAAGATGGGAACAATGCACCCGCCACCCGGGCCCGGGAAAGCCGGGTTCCTCCGCGCGCGAGGAGAAACCCGAGCCGCGCCCCGCGCCCTGCGCTCTGAGCCCTGCACTCCGCGCTCTGCGCTCCGCTGGGGCTTCGCGCTGGACGCGCGTCCGTAGAGCGGGCTCCGACAGCCGCCCCGCCAGCCGGAACCCACAACCCTGGGCGCAGCCCTTGCCTCCAGTTCCTGGAGAAGCCCCTTGGGATTCTCCAAGTTAACCTTCTGTATTTCAGTCTTTTCTGTTTGGCTGCTGTTTGATAAGGTGATTTGGGCACTGGGGCTCCGCGAGAGGCTGGGGTCAGCGATTGCAAATGGTTAAAGACACCTCCGGAGATGGTATTACTTGGGATATCGACCTGGAGCGACTCGGAGATCCTCGCCCTTCAAAGCTTTCTCCTTCTCTCTAGGAGTCCCAGAAAGTTTGTTTATTTGTGGACTGAGTATTTATTTCTTCAACACCTCGAATAATCAGGTCCCCCTCCGCTCGCTTCCCTGAAGGGGCAGGACATCTATAAGACGGGCTAAATGCTGGTCAGAATTCTTCTGGAAGTTGTCGGTCCGGTTGGGTAGGGAAGAAGACTTCGGATAAAACTTCTGTATTTCAGGATTCCTTTTCCCCTCCTCACTCTCCCATCAGTTGTTTATTAGATTCCCAGGAAAAGGGTTTGAGAGAATCTACGGTCAGTCTTAGCTTTGGGGGAGGTGAGTAGAACGCATTGGGGACACTTCATTCATTTTCACTAACAGAACAAAAGAAAAACATTCATATGCATTATCTTTGAATGGTATTATCTCCTGATAAATTCAAAATCAAAGGGAAAGTACAAAATAGTTTCCTATTACCTCGAATATTCTGCTTCTGAAACATTCGCTATATTTTTTTATGGGTGCTCTGGGTTCTTTCTCTAACTTGATTTTTTGGGGGGCAACGAAGTAAAATAAACTCTCCAGTCCTCAGCTCACAGGTGAATGGTTTGAGCGTTCTCCGCAACCCTCCAACTCCCACTACAACTTTATTATTTTTTCCTACCTCTAGTATTTTCACATCCATTAAAAAAAAAAAAGAAAAAGAAAAAAAAACCTCTAGCAAAAAGTGTCCTTCTCCTGGAGTACGTGACAGGCAGCCCGAGTTCTCACAATTTTACTGGAAATGCAAACTATTGATCAAGAAACACTCCTCAGTCTGTAGACTTCCTGGAGGAATATTATTTACTCTGCTTTTACGAGGTGCTTTAAGAAAAAAAAAAAAAAAGCCTTATCACAGCACAGGGCAAAAACCAAAATAGCTAAGGACCACGGAAAATAAATCCCCAAATGGCAGTTTCTGCCTGAGTTTATATTTACAAGGGTGTCCAGGTTTAAACCAATGACATCTGAAAAGAACTAGACTGAATGGTCTAAATTATCCGCCCCCCCCCCAAAAAAAAGTGGGATGGGAGGGAAAAAATCCTTATAATCAAGACAGAAAAGGTGAGAGAGACATTTTCCTTTGCCCCTGGAATTAGGTTTCTTCTCCGCTCGGTAGGACTCCGGGAGAGATGTTTGTTCAGGTTATTAAAACAACACCTTCCACACACCTGGACTTTGCAAAAACCATGTTTCCGATCTTTTCTTTTTCCTGCCAAGGTATTTTGGATTGGGGGCTGCTGATTTCTTCCTTTCTTGACCTTGCTGTCAGTGAGCCGAAAGCCAAATCGGGCCCCAGAGAGCCCTGTGCATTAGTAGAATAATAAGCGACCATAAAGGCAGAAGATATTCAAGTCACTCCCCCACCCCCGGCCCCGCGCCCCACCGCACCGAGTCCTTGCCTGGGCGCCGCGGGCTCCTGCACCTGGAGGCGGCTCGGGCGGACCTGTGGTGTTGGCGCCACCTTGAGGCCCATCGGGGAACTACTCCTGAAATAGTGGGGCGGGGTGGGGGGGAAAACTCAAGCATTCTGGTTACAATGGAGGTGCTGACACCTTATGGATGCACCTTAGCATTGCATGGCAGGAATAAAGTTCAAAATCTCTGAGAGAGAAGGTAAATAAACTGCGCAGCGCGTCGATCAAGAAAAAACAAAACATTTTCCATAGCTTTGCGATGTGTCAAGAACATGATGTGTTGGAAAACAGAAATGTCTTTGAAACTGCTTGGGGAGCAAGAAATCCCCTGTAGGGAGACTCGCTGAGGTTTTAAGCAAATAAAACCTGCGCCTCTTAGGTGTCTACAAGTCTGGGTCTATTTTTGCCAGAGTTGTTAACAAATTGCTCTCCTCCGTGTCTTTCCAGGACAGCTGTCTCTCTGCCCGATGTGTGGCGTGAGTTTCAGGGAACTCATCAAAAATGTTTGGGCCGCATGTGTGTGCCTGACGTTGGCTTTAACAGCCCTTAACTTTAACCAAAGTTAAGGGAGACTTTAAACACCTCTGCAGCCGCTTCTGCTTTTGAGGAACAACAGATTAGACAAGTGAAAGGATTTTTGTGTCTCTCCTCACTATTTTCAATACATTTCTCTCCTGGGCTCATGAGGTTTTAGGGAAAGGGACCAGGAATGAGAGCAGTCTCAGGCTTCCAAAAGCTACTTGGGATCTGATGAACCCTTGAGTTCATCGGAGCCAATGCTGCTTCTTAGAAACCCGTTTGCAGTCCAGCTCCTAGAAATTATTTCCAGGACAAAAAGTGTGTCCCTGACGAAAACTGTCCAAACCACCGTTCACAAATGGTAGCACCATAAACAACAAAATAACAGGGGTAAGGACTATTCTTGGTTAAAAGATTAAAGAAACTGAACAACTGAATGCAATACTTAATCCTAGATGGAGGAAATTTTTTAAAAACACGAATAGAGGAGATTACCTGGGGAAGTTTGCATCTCACGTGTGTCTTAGGTAATAATCTTTTATCAAGGTTAAAATTTTTGAGTGTGATAATTATATGTGGTCAAGTGAGAACATGTCTTGTTTTTAAAAGATGCATGTCAAAATATTTAGAGCTGATATTCATCATCTCTGCAACTTTTAAAAGATTCAACCAAGGGGGAGGGTGTGGACAGAGAGGAGAAGGAAAGAGAAAGTTATCTAAAATGTACTACAATGAGGACAATTGCTGAACCTATGGTATGTGAGCATTCATTGTTTATTGGTCTTGCAATTTCTCTCTAAGTTTGAAATTTTTCAAAATTAAAAAAAAAATTGGGAGAAAACCACCTTTGTTCCTCTGGAAATTTAAAAAGGGATGTGACACAGAGCAAACATCTTTCCGTGGAAGGAAATTAGGGTTTCCATGTTGCAGACACTAATGTGGGGGCCTAATTTGGCCCCCAATGTCCCCTCTCCTTGTGTTCTGGAAGTTTCTGGAAAACAATCTTGAACAACCATGGAGTTTATCACATTAACTTGTGGTTGTTTTAAAAAAACAACAACCAAAAGCTGATTGTCTAAGGAGCTTATCTATCTTAATAATTCAAGCATCACCACAATTAATACCATCAAAATCGCAAGAAATCCAATAGAGTACTGTAGATGTTTCCGAAACAGAATATTAAAGATATACATATGTTTCTTCTTAAAGAGAGTCAATTGCATACCTCTTTCTGCTGCCCGTTTCATGCCAGTTCTATACAGTTGCCCTTATGCATGGTGCTATGCAACTGGTTGGCTTACGCAGCGTATCAGTCAGTTGAGGCTGGTGTTTGCTGCAGTTACAAACAACCCGAGTCTCATTGACTTCGTCTTGAGCCAACCCCAGCTGGGTGTCACTCAGGGGCCTGGGTTTTCACAGGCTGCCTCTCCTGTCACCTTGGCAGGGGCAGGAGAGGCAGATTCTGCCCTGGGAATTAAGTGTCCAAGTGACACATGTCACTTCCATTCACAACTCATTGGCCTGAACAGATCATGTGGCCCCAACACACCCCCGGGACAGGAAGTTCAGTCTTCCCTGTGCCCAGGCAGATGGGTGAGCTGACTTTTGTTCAGCAGTCTCGTGTCTGCCACACATGTCCTACCTCTTCAGGCAGCTGGTGACTCTGTCTTGTTTCTCTCTGCAGCCCCAGTGCCTTGCAGGGTACCTTGGGGCATAACAGTGCACAAGAAGTGTTTATTGAACGAACGTATGACTTTTCCAAGACTTTCCTCCCTAATAAATAAGGGAAAATATAACGCATGCATACTGTGTGCCAAGATGTTCTGCCTGTGACATCTCATTTAATCCTCTTTTGGGGTAGGTACTGTTAATGTCACCATTTTACAGGCGAGGAAACTTAGGTTTAGAGATCTCAAGTAACCACGGATTTTCAGCTACAAGTGAGAGAATCGGGATCTCTTAGCCCATTAATTTGCTGCCTCTTTGAGATTAGGGTTAGCGTCTTGGAAATTAGAGTCTACTTCAAAAGTTAAAATACAAACTTCGATATAAGTAGTGTATATGGAAACATACATTTACGTAATTTCATAACTATATATACACAGTCAATAGCGTATGCACGAAGGCATGACTTCTGAACACACAACTCAATGTCTATGAAATTTTGGTTTCTTATACCACCAACTTGCAAGCCTGTAATTAACCCAGTAGGGTAAAAAGATTCATTATCAGAGCCTGCAAGAAGCGACTGCTCTCTGGGCTTTGATTGTTGACAGGGCAGGGAGAGAAAGAGTTGAGGAGGCTATATGTTTTTCACCGAATTTGCAGACTGTGGGATGGGTGTTCTGAGCCACAGGGAATACACCAGACTTGGAATCACCATCCTGCCTCAAAGTGACCACCGGGTCTCTCACGATGACGATAAGCAAGGGAGGCCCTAGGGGGCCTGTAAAGGACCGAATGAAGCAGAGCGGCTCCCCAGGGGCAAGGGAGTCTTCTAGCTTCTCGGGAGCCAGCCTTTGTTATTAGAATTATTTATTTATTTGTTTAGCACTTTAGGAGGGCTGTGTGTGTGTGTGTGTGCAGATGATGCAGGGGGAAGTCAGGGAACAGAAAATAAACTGTGGCATTTAACGTTTGTAGGGTCTCACAGGAGAGGGATCGCGGCATGGAGGAGCAATCCAGGCCGGCTTCCCGGAGTAGGGGGCCTCTGGGGAATAGAAGAGGAGGTAGCTGTGTTTGAATTGGCAGTGGGCTCCGACAGGCCAGGGGTTGTTCACTCGGTAGCTCCCCAGCGCCCGGCAAACGCTCGTCGGAGAACGGGCTCTATGCTTGGGCTGCTCAGAGAACAAACCCTCAGGCCCCACGCCCACCTCCCTTCGCAAGGCCCGCGGAGCCGCACGCGCATGCGCGCCGCGGAACGTGCCCACCAGGCCTCCGCGGCTACGCCACCGCCCCCACCCCCACCCCAGGCCAGTGCGCAGGCGCCTGGAGGGCGCGCGCAGGTGTCGTCACTTCGTGCCGGGCTCCGCTGGGGGAGGTGTCGCGCACTGACGGCGGTGTCGCGCACTGACGGCGTCGCCATGGAGCCGAGGGCGGGTGAGGGGCCGCCGGAGGGACCACCTGAGAGGCGGGGCGGGGAGGCGGAGGGGCCACTGAGAGACGGGCGTGGACGCTCAGGGGCCGCTGAGAGACGGGCCGGGGAGGCGGAGGAGCCGCTGAGAGACGGGCCGGGGAGGCGGTGGGGCCGCTGAGAGATGGACGGGGAGGCGGAGGGGCCGCTGAGAGACGGGCGGGGAGGCGGAGGGGTCCCCGGGGATTGGGCAGACGGGACGTGGAGGGGCGGGCGGGGTCTCAGAGGGGTCGGAGCCGGCTGCGGGGTGGAACCTGCGGCGGCTTGGGACCCGGATACCCGACACTTGTCAGTGGAGCAGGGGGGAAGAGGAATGGAGGCCATCTTCTGGGTACGTGGTACTGTCCGTGCGCCCCCGTGAGATGTGTCTCCCGTAGCACGCACGTCCTCTTTACAGCAGGAGAAACGGAGGCTCACAGCTGCTGGCTGGGGCACGACTGGAAGCCAATTTAACCTAAACGCTGGGGTGCTGCATCACAGACCTCTTAACGGGTGGTTTCCGAGACCTAGGCTGTCCCAGGCGCTTCCCCAGGCCTTGGGGAGGCTCGCCCCAGAGCCCCTGAGCTTTGGTTATTGATTGCAGAATTGCTTGGCAAAGGTGTTACTAAGGCTGTTGGTGCCCCAGGGTCTGTTAAAGCCTAGTTCGACAACCGTGAATAAATCCACTCCTCCCTTACTGTCTGGGTAGCATGGAAACAGCGCAGTAAACAGGTGCCGATAGTAAAGTGGGATGGTGACAGAGACCTTTGGAGATGCCAGGCATGACCTCAGGGCTAGAGGTAGAAGGAATGAGACCCAGGCTGACCTGTTGGGCAGTTATGGAACAGGGTTCATGCATTTCTCACATTAATATGTGTCGCTTTTTATTATTCTAATTATTTCCCATGTTTTGGTAACTTTCCGAGGGCAAGAACCTGCCTTTATCCTCTCCCTCCCCTTGCAATTAGCCCATTGCTTTCTAAGTGGGAGTCACTCGGATGTTTGTGATTTATTGACTCAGAAGCAAGGGCCCCAATGCCTGCACCTCTTGTGTGCCACACAGCACCGTGCAGTGTTGGCGATATTATTGGACTTCTGGGTTGTTAGTGAAAGTGATAAATGTAGTAGCCTTTTAATAGTTGTGTCGATGTAATGGTTTCTGTTTGAAAAAACAAGCAGTGAGTGTGCTCTGGGTTCCTCAAGGGGGGAGGGTCCTAAAGGAGGGACGTCTGTCTGCGACGGAGCTCTCAGAATGCTTTCTGGGGGAGGTGGCGTCTCAGCTAGGCCTGAAGGGAGAGGAGAGGGAGAACCGGGGAGGGGAGGGGAGGGGAGGAGGTACAAAGGCCTGAAAAAGACAGGGGGACAGGTGTGGGGGGCTAGGGGCCGGCACGGTCGGGCCACTTTTTGAATTCGATGTGAGGGTGACGAGATGAGGCTGAAGTGGCCGGCAGAGCTTTGCAACTCATTCCACACCCTGTGCCAGGGATCCTCGGGGCACTGGAACAGCATGGAGGGAAGACTTCCTGGAGGTGATGCCAAAGCTGGGCCTTGAAGAGTGAGGGTTTGCCTGAGGGACAGGGAGTAGAACAGACTTTCCAGCAGAGACCAGCAAATGCAGAGCTCCCAGCAGGAAAGAACAAGCCAAGTGCTGGAAACTGCCTGCATGGCCCTACCCAGGCCAACAGGAGTGTAGTCTTGGCCTGTATCTTTGGAGATGCGTGTTCCCTAAGTACACTCAAATCTGCATTCTTTTTTTTTTTTAAACATCTTTATTGGAGTATAACTGTTTTACAATGGTGTGTTAGTTTCTGCTTTACAACAAAGTGAATCAGCTATACCTATACATATGTTCCCATATATCTTCCCTCTTGTGTCTCCCTCCCTCCCACCCTCCCTATCCCACCCCTCTAGGTGGTCACAAAGCACAGAGCTGATCTCCCTGTGCTACATTCTTGATTTCTGCAGTGGTTCAGAAGCACAGCTAGGGTCAAGAGGCACCAGCAGTGTTTGCAGGAAGTCCAGGAAGCTCTGGGGTCTGGCTGTGAAGGGCCTGGTATGGGTGCTCTTCCAAGGGAATCTATGTCTAGCCTGTGGGCATAAGCAGTGGAAACCTTTGGCTCTGGCTGGCCCTTAACACCTTAACACTACACGTAGAGGTTTAACAAATCGCTCTAAAATGGGCAAGGGCTGTAAAGGCATACATCAGTTACAAGGTTGGAAACCACCTGTTGCCCATCAGTCTTGAGTAAAATTTGACCTGCCCCCATCGTGGAAAACTGTGCAACTGCAGAAAAGGATGAGGGTGCTGTTGTCTACCATATGGACCAATCTGCAAGATAGTAAGTAAATAGCAGAGTCCAAAGCAGTATATGTAGCTGCATGTTTAGCACGCCTCTTAGGGAAAGATGAGGGCAAGAATTGAGTGTCTCCAGTGAGACGTCTGAGACGCTTGGGGAAGAATTCGGTAGAACAAATAGGCGCACTTATTGCCTTGGGGGAAAAGGGACCTGGTACTGGCAGACCGTGGGGAGAGAGGCTCTTCAGTATAGATGCCTTCGTATGCTTTAAAACTCCATTTACAAAAGAATGAAGCTTTTAAAATGTAATTTAGTCACAAGATTCAAAGCCACACAATTCATAAACGTTTATGGTGAGAAGCCAGCTGCCAGCCACACGCCGCCACCCAGGTGGGTGGCTCCCAGCTCTCTCTGGCTGTGGGGCTGCTCCCTTGTGCCACTTTTGAGCAGCCTCCACTCACATAGGGGAGACTGAGGACTTGAGAGGTTAAACCTGCCCCTCTTTCCTGCCTGGGTGATGAGAGGTGCCCCATCACACCAAAGTGATTTGAAACAGACTTCTGTAGGAGTGCAGGGATATCCTTTTGGACTAAGAAAAACAAAAATTCAGTGACTATTTTAAAATTGTTTATGTGAATGTGCTGGTTTTATTTTTTCTTGCTTAACTGGAAACTGCTTTTCATAGTTCTCCACTCCAGGAAGGGCACACGGTTGATGCGGGTTTTCTTAGGACTTTCCCAGTCACGTCATTAAGGAACATTTGTTGCCTAAAAATCCATTACCAAAGTGAGGTCCAGAATAAAGATTCCCGCAATAAAGGGGATTGTAGTTCATAATCCAAAATAGTAGCTGGGTTACAGATCGCTTAGGTCTAAGAGAAGCGAACAGGACTTACAGCAGGAGTGAAGTAATCATAGCTGTCTCAAGACCCCTAGACTGAGAGTGAGATCACAGAGCCTTAACTGAGCAGAACTCGTATCTCCACTGAGGAGTTAGGAATGCCTGGGTCCACGGCTTGGGTTGCCTTTGTTCTCCCGCCGCTACAGGTTCTTAGAACTAGCTTAAGTAAACACTTGGGTTACGTTGGATTTACACTGTGTTTGGACTCTAGCAGTTTATTGAGGTGTAAAAACTTATCACTGACCCTAGTTTTTCGATGTAGGGATCAGAAGCCCTAGGTTCTGCCTGGCAGGGCAGAGCTGGGGGTGCAGCGGGGGCGGGCGGGCGCTGGGCCCTGGGACTGCTGCGCTGTGGGCTTCCTGTCTGTGAGTTTATCAGTCACCCCCTTTGTTGCCATAGGTGTTTCCAAACAGGACATTCGTGGGCAGATTTGGGACTACATGGAGGCACAAAATTTAGCTGATTTCCCCCGGCCTGTTCATCACAGGATTCCCAACTTCAAGGTACTGAAGCATTCCTGGAGCGTTCACAATGAAAGCAGGGTACCCCTAAATGAGTGACAGTAGTGACACAGTTACCATGCTGCTTCACGGTGGATTTGAACTCGGTGAACAGTGAGTGGTGTGAAATCTGAACCAGCTGGCCGGGGTGTTTTTATGCTTTGAGATGTCCTTCATCATGTTACTTAACCTTCACTCTCGAGCGCCTCTTGCCTTTCTGTGCAGGGTTGGTGGGTGGGTTGCATCTTGCCCTGAGGAGGTGCTAAGGCTACTGTTCCCCGTTTGGTACAGAGTGAAATATTTCTCCTGGCTGGAAGCGTTCGATTGTTGTGGTGCCTTTTCACACAGTTGGCTCCTAAGGAGTGAGGTGCTCTGAGAGGGAGCCCCAGCCAGCGAGGCTGGCTTCTCAGCCCTTTCTACCTGGCTGCTTCCTTAGACATTTCTCGGGTGGCCCCAGACCTGGTCTCAGAATCGGCCCCCGCGCCTGTCTGGGGGAGATGCTGGAGCATCAGGCTGAGGGCGGCCCAGGGTGGTGGCCTCTCAGTAACGTGTACTTGCACTTAAAAACAGGGTGCTTCTCGGGCCGCTGAGCATTTCCCACGTTTGCAGGCGTTCAAAATGGCCAGAACCGTTAAAGTCAACCCTGACGCACCCCAGAAAAACGCCCGCTTCTTCGTCCTCAACGTAAGTGCACCTCTGTCTGTCTGCCTAACCAGGGCTCTTATCTGGCTTGCCAAAACATCAAAGACCTCGAGATTTTTGCCAGAACGCAGGAAGTTAAAGTGGACCCTGATAAACCTCTGGAAGGCATCCGGCTGCTGGCGCTGCAGGTATATCCCATTCCCTGAGCCTGAGCCCTGGCTACTGAGCGGCGCACCTTCCCCAGGTGGCTGGCCAAGATGGTGCTTCTGACTCCCTCCAGTGCAGAACGTGTCCTTGGAGTTGTTTGTTCCAGGACAGTCCAGAGCTCTTCCGTTGTCTGTCGGTCAGAAGTCCTGAACACCTCTGAATTCAAAGAGAAGAGACTTTGAGACCGTGACTTTGAGGCATCCCGATTCTAATGTACCGCTCCAGGAGCGAATGATTACAATATATTTCATCTGCTACGTTTGTAATACTGTAATTCTTTGAAACTTGATAACCCATGAGTAAGAGATCTGATAAATGAGTCCCCAAAATATGTGAATTAGAACAGTGTTTCTTAACTTAGATATAATAGGCCCCTTTTCAAGAAGAAAAATTCCCCCAGGGTTGCTTCAATTTATTATAATTTAATAAGTATAAACATAAAACTTGGCATAAATTATAATGCTCAGGATCTTATGTGACTGTAAGACCAAAGTAAACGTGTAAATTACATATAAACAAAACTATAAAAGCAGTAAAATTCAGATAACAGCACTCATTTAATGTAATGGCTGATGTTGTTTTGCTGAAACAAAACACCGTTTACGGTGAGTATAGTGCCGCGTGTGGCGGTGCGGGGTCTGTGGGATTCTGCTGTATGCCACCAGGCCTCGGGTGGCGACTCAGTTTCCCTACAGCTCCTGAGAATCCTCGATCTGCGGGCGCCTTTCATCCTGTGTGGGAAAGTGCATACCTCGGCAGGCAGGGATGGCGATGCATACGGCCGCAGATCACGCCCGGTGGCGCAGCTTCCCAGGCTTGACCCCAGAGCCTCGTTCGGTTCTAGAACCTGTTCATAGTAAACGCCCTGATGGAGCTTTGAGATCCGTGGGCCTGAGCGCACTGGCTGTAAGTCGGCACCCCTGAGGAGCTTTGAAGACTCTTGCTATATGCGGTTCGGAGTCGGGCTCGAGTGGAGCTGTACTCGAGTGGTGAGCCTCAGAGCTCCCCAGGGCTCTCTGGGATACAGCCACGGCGTGATCAGAGTCGTGTGGAGTATACCAGGATCTGGAGACTACAAACAAAGTCACCCACCTCTGTCACACTCAGGAGGAGAGTAGCACGTACTCGTTTCTTTTGCTGAAGTACTCTTCCTGGGGTTGAAAACCTTTATTTAAGTAAGCCAAACTGTGTTCTTATAGGTCTTTTATTGGTCTCAGGCTGTCATCCTCCTGCACGAAAAGTAAAACATGTGATTTTTTACATGAAAGAGTTTATAAATTTTATGGCTGCCTCGTGGCCCGGCCCTGTATAATCTGCAGCGGTGCTCTTGGGCATCAGGATTACCAGGTGGGCTTGTTAAAGCAGGTTGCTGGGCCCCACGGGGCTTCTGATCACTTCTGACAGGTGTCCAGGGGCTGCTGATGCTGCTGGCCGGGGCGCCCCCTTTGAAAACCCCTGCCCTGGGGCTCGCAGTAGATAGTTGAGAACTGAATAGAAGCAGACGGTTGCCAGCCCAGGTCAATATAAAATTCTGATTGTAATGAGCACTGGTCTCTCAGCCTGTGAGTTATTGAACAGCACACTAGATGTAAGCGCTTGGTGGGGTAATGTTTTTCATGTGGCTGTGTAATGCCAGCTTCAAGACAGAACATCCCTGCACCTGGATAGCGCTTAGTACCGGGAGTAGAAAGCACAGAAGGGCTATGGCTGGAGTTTGCCTGAGAACAGGCTTCACCTGGGTTTGCGTTGTCCTTGTCACCTGTAAGCATTCTGAACGGCAAGTGGAGTTGAGCCGGCGAGTTTTACAAACCCCCTGCCCCTTTATTCTGAGGCAGGCTAGCGCAGCTGCTCAAGTAAAGTCAGCCCCCTCTATTATTCGCTTGGGTTTGCAAAACAACTCATCTCCTTGGCACACACCCCAAAATGCAGGTAATAGTAACTTGCTTCTGTTCCTGAAATGTTAAAAATATACACAAGGAAGTTCCCATCTTAAATTTTGTAATTTATTGTTTGTCTTTTCTTTTAAAAGAGCAAAAAAACATTGTTGGTTCCAACACCACGACTGAGAACGGGGTTGTTTAATAAGATCACACCACCCCCCGGGGCAACTAAAGACATCTTGAGAAAATGTGCCACCTCTCAGGTAAGTTTGAGAAGCACCACCAGCCACAGGGAAGAACCGTTCTCAGCCGTGAGTCCTGGTGAGTTAGAACGGTGTAAATCCGCCAGAGTTGCAATCTGCGTTTAACAAAGCCAAATGAAGAGTGATGTTAAGTATTCAGCAATCTTGTCGTTACGGGAGCCAAGCAGAACAACTGCCTGTAACTCGGTTTTTCTCTTGCACTCAGCTGAGAAGTAGTAAATTCACCCCGTTAGAAAAGAGAAGGGAAACCCAACTTTCCGGTACTCTGGCGCCCTCTGCTGTTAACTTCTGATGCTGTTCAGTGCCCTATAGCATTTTCTCAGATGCCACCAGAGCAAATGGGGACACGGTAGAATTTCCAAAATAGGTTCAATTGGAAATTGAATGGCTTTAGTGATTCAGCCATATGATTTTCTTCACTGCCTCACAATGCCGTAAAACCAGTGTGTAAATATCACATTAGAGTGCCGTACAATGGAAAATGTCTAGTATTTTATAGATGAAGAAATAGAATTTGGTGACTTTTCAGAGTTCTAGAGTTGACCCCAGGTCCTTTGAGTCCTAATCCGGTGGGAAGAAGAAATAGGGCATCAAGATATTCCTTTTAAAAAGGGATTCTCCACTTAAGTCTGGTGTATAAAAAGTGAATGCTTTATCGTTATTTACTGATAACCTGTCTTATTGCAGAAATAGAATTTGATGATGTGGCATACAAAAATACATATAATAAAGTAAGATAATAAAATACATGTAGGAAAAAGAACAAAGGGAAAATAAAGGCAGAAAAAGAAGAGCTAACCCTGGTTCTGGTCAGTGTTCAAGGTGCCCAGCCCGTGATCCCCTGCAGTTGGCGGTCGTGGCCACAGATCTGAGCCCATACTTCCGAGAGCTGGCAGGGAATGTGATCTGTTACAATTCGCAGGTTCCAGACAGTAAGAGCAGCGGCCCCTTTCCGCGTATTGAGGTCCAGGTCAGACACGGCCGTGGTGCTGGCGTAGTGGGGTCTGTGTCACCGCTAACAGCTTCCCACTCCCCTCTGAAGGGTGACCGACATGGGGCTCGTTGCCGGGAGTCCCTGTGAGGTGCCAGCACTGGCTGGTCCCAGCCAGGGTGAAGCCAGACCAGCTCTCACAACTGAACTTGCATACAGATTGAACTGTGTTTGGGCTCTGTTATATCATGAGATACCGGCTGGAAATCAGGGGTCCAGGGCCATGAACCTCAGAATGACAGGGCTCAGAGGAGACCAAAGATTTTTGTTTTCTTTGTGGCAGAGGAAACATGGCAAAGGAGAGAGAGACTCTTAAAGCCACGTCTAACGCAGATGCAAATTTAGTGCGATTATTATTTAGGTTGCCAAAGCTTAGTGGTGAAGTGCTGCCACCGTGCATATCATTGTAGGGGACTGTGATGTAGGCTTACTTCTTGGCAGATGAGACTCTGAGTTTGCCCCTCAGCCCCCTGCTCCTGTCACACCCCAGCCACCTGTGTGTGCCACCGCTGTCTGTGTTTTTGCTCTCTGACCCAGGAGAGCCCCGGCGAGCACCCCGGGGCAGGCAGAGGTCTCTTAGCTGCCCCACGCGTCCCTCTGCTATCCGGTGGCTCTTGTTGGACTAGAACAGGATTTTGGAGAGCCAGGGTGACTCCTGGTCGCTCACGCTGTGTCTGCTCAGACTGAGCAGGTGAGGCTGAGCCCCCGGGAGAAGAGGGGCCCTGACGGGTTACAAGACAGAAAACCCCAGGCAGGTGCGTGCTCCCCAAGGCTGCCAGGCACCAAGCCCACTGAAACAGGCTGGAGGACGTGGGCCGTGGGCAAGAGACCCGCCCGCGTGGCCGCTGCGAGCTTAACGGAAGACACGCTTTCCCGCAGTGGGGGCACCGCGGGCCGAGGACTGCGGTTTGATGGTTGAGAGGCCCCAGTCATGGTCCCGATCCTACAGGGACTCATCACGTGCTTGTCGACAGGGCACCGTGCCACATCCGGCGACCACTGCTGCCGGGTACTGGGCGGTGCAGCATCCTTCTCTCGTTTCCGAGATTTCCCTGTCTCCCATTATCAGAATCATGGCCACAGGAGCCTCCCTGTGCTTTGCACACAGGCCTCCGTTAGTTAGCCTAAGTGGCTGTGCTTTGGGTGCTTTTTGATTGAATAATTAATATGTTAGGAGTGATCAGCTGTTCACGCAGAGAGAGGCCTCCAGTGTTTCACGGTTAACTAATATGTCACACACGCTGAATGGCCACATCTTACGTGCTAGACGCTTTACCTGCGCTCTGTCGTTTCATTCCAACGTGTCGGACGAGGCAGGTCTGGTGTCCCTCCTGTCTCACAGAGGAAGAGGCCGCAGCTCAGAGAGTTTCCTCCTGTGGAGGCCGCGGAGGAGAGGGATCTGGACCCAGTTCCTTGTGACTCCCGAGCCTGTATTCTAATCACCGTGCTCTCCTGCCTCTGGAGGAAAATGATTTGTTGAATATTATGAAATGAATATCCTAGTCATTGTGCTGTCAGTTCCTCCTGATGTCTCTCCTGGGGAAGAATTGTGGGGAATTGTCTGAAAATGGTTCTGATCCATGCTTTTCCTGAGCTGCTGCTTCCGTGCTGCCGCGTGTTTGCCGTGGGATGGTGCACGTGCTGGCTTCCCTCGGGAGGCTGCTCAGACCCTGAGTGCATCTCCCCGGGGGTTATGAGACGGGTGGCCTCTCTGCCAGGGAGCTCTCAGGCCGCGTGTCTGTCCGCAGGGCGTGAGGAACTACAGCACTCCGGTGGGCTTGGATTCCAGGGTCCTTGTGGACTTAGTGGTGGTGGGGTCCGTGGCTGTTTCTGAAAAAGGTAAGATTAAGAACAGAAACTCTCGGATGTGACCACTTAGCCTGCAGCCTGATGTTCCCCCAGCGCTCCGGTCGCCTTTCAGACATCGATGGTGAGTCATTTCAGCTTTCTGGACGCGTGCCTGGCCTGCATAGCCGCTGCGTCTGTCACTCACTTTGAAGAGTTAACTCGGTCCCTCCCAGTCTCAGCCCCACTCAGCACCTTTACAGCATTTTCACTTTTCATAACAGGAGAAAAAAAGTGAGATCATCTCTCTTCAGGTGGTGAAAGATTTCCCCTCTGTTCTTAAGTTAACTGGAACTGGAGCTGAATTTATTTGCAGTGCGTCAGTCAATAGTTGGTTTTGGAGAGGCTCCAGTAAGCGGAGAAACGTTGCGTTCTGAAGCTCTTTTTCTGTTGTGAAGCAGCAGCCTCCTGGACAGTGCGGGGTGTCCTGAGCCTGCCTCTGGGGCCTGGAGCTTCACCCCGCAAGCCTGTGAGCAGGGACAGGGCGGGTCACTGTGCCAGCCTCTGCCCTGGGCTGAGCCACGCTCGGGACTCGTCTCTGGGATTCCCTAGGGCCTCTTCCTCTCTGCCGTGCTCTGCCCCAGGCCCAGCTGGGTGCTGCTGGAAACGAGCTGCTGATTCTGCGGCAGGATGAGCACATTGCAGAGCTGCGCTTGTGTGGTGTGATTGGGACCCCCGCCCTCACTAGGAAAGCATTCCCTCTCCTCCCTTCCCTCCAAGAGAGTGTCCTCAGATGCTCATCCTCAGATCTCCCTTTGGAAGTTAATCGGCCAGAGCCAAGTTCTTCCTTCAGTAGAGGTTCCGAATAAACAGTTGGCGAGCAGTGCCCTAAATCAGTCGCTCTGAACCCCGAGCGTCGTGTTTTAAATGTTGGCCTTTAATACCATCACCTTAAGCTTAGTCTTTTCCCAGCTCCTGCTCTGAGCTACTGTGTGAGATGCTTAGGAGTGCGATGTTACAGGCCTTTATTCCTTGTTTTCCGTGTATTCACAGTTACAGATGCTTTACCTGTGTCCTCAGGGACGGGTACACGTGAGCACCCGTGTGCCCACTGTGTGCCAGATGCCAGGCCGGCACTGAGTGGACTCTGCTTTGGGTCCTCCGTGGGTGGGAGGAGCAGGCGTGGGAGCTGAACTGCAACACGACGTGCTCAGTGCTGCAGACAGAGGCCGGGGTGGACGTCGGTGCGCTCGGAGGAGGGGCTCGCCAGCTTGGAGCAGGGTGACCTCCGAAGAGGCCTCAGGTTTAGCTCCTGCGTGCCCGGTGTGTCCAAGGCGGGCGGAGCAGGACAGGGAGAGGGGGTGCCGTGGCCACGTAGCACGGCTTGCTCGTGTCTGGGGCTGTCCTTCCAGAGACCTGAGGCCAGGTGCCGGGAACTGGGCTGTGCTCTTTTGGCCATGGGAAGTTAGCAGCAAAGATTTCTTCTTTTAGAGGGGCATCAGGAGTTTTCTGCTTTAGTTCAGGATGGACGAAAAAGAAAACAATGTTTTGTAACTGCCACTGTGTAGATAACCCTCTAATTAAAACAACAAAATCACCATGCATGTGCTTAAAAAATGTGGATAAAACGTGCATGGCACAGAAAGCATTGCCTGGCCGCTTTCCTCTGCCCGTCCCCTGACGCCCACAGAAGTGTCCGCTTTTGTGCTGTGAGAGACAGGCATCTCGAGCGTGTTCTGTGTGGGGGCTGCGTGTTCATCCTGGTCTGTTTCCGCACTGAGAGCCCTGTGCCCTGCTGCTGCGTCTGCGTCTCCACGGGCTCTGCCCGTCAGCACAGAGGGAGCCTCCTGCTCATCAGCGCTCACTGACAGGCAGGCAGTTATCGCCAGCGTTGGTTTCCGTCTTTCCCTCGCAGATAGCGCCACAGCGAGGTGTGTAGTCTTATCATATGCTCTAGGCGTACCTTTGAGGACTCTCCGTGGCCTGAGTCCTAGGAGAGGAACTGCCGGACCGAAGGGTTTTTAATCCTGGTGGATGCTGCCAAGCTACCCACCAGACAGTGTGCCCACCTCACACCCCCACGCCATCTGCTTGCCTCTCTCCCTCTTCTCCTGTTAATAACTAGGATTATCCCACCTCACTTTTTGTGTCTGATAGTGAACAGTGGTGTTTGAGTTGCCTCTTCATTTGCATCTGATTTGGGTGAGCTTGAACGTTTCTCCTGTGTTCACTGTCCGACCACCTGTCTCTCTCTGGACTCTTGGTACCCTTCGCTGTTCTGCTGTTGAATCGTCTTTCTCTTCCTTCTT
This sequence comes from Physeter macrocephalus, assembly GCF_002837175.3. Classification (NCBI taxonomy): domain Eukaryota; kingdom Metazoa; phylum Chordata; class Mammalia; order Artiodactyla; family Physeteridae; genus Physeter; species Physeter macrocephalus. Next base: position 53,224,313 of record NC_041230.1, on the reverse strand, counting down.
TGCATGCACGGTTGAAGGCTTTTCATTGTAAAAGTAGCTCAGTCAGGTCTGACTCTTACGAGGACGCATGGGTGATGGCGCTTACAGGCTTGGTGATGATGCCGATGTTGCGTGGAAGTCAGAGCTCCTGGCTGGCCTGGGCGTCCTACCGAGAAGAGTAACGGGATTCGGCTGGGAGCTAGCGGCGTGCTAACGTCCACCGTCCTGCGTTCTTTTCTCCTGCTTAGCTTGTCCTTCAGCTTCAGATGACGAATCCTTTTCTTGTGCTGCATTTGTGAATTTGCAAAATAGCCCTAGTGCTGCTTAAACCGCCTCCTTCCAAGCTGTGGGGCTGCACTGGGTGAGTCCTTAGTGCTTTTGCAAGGCAAGGCTGTGCCGTCTCACAGCCGTGTCCCTGATTTAGACTTTCTGCTTTCCCTCCATGATGAAAAAGATTTGCCTCTAGTAGGAATCTGTTCTTAGTGTTCTTAAAAACTACTGTTTCACTACTCTTAAACGTAAACGTAAAGCGCACATAAATGCAAGCTCAGTTTCCTTGGTAAAGGAGAGGTCTCTGCGTTTAAAAGGCTCCAAGCTCGCTTCACTGTGTGTTAACGCCTGTGCCCGCTTAGTGTGGCTCTTCCTCTGTAACTCCTCTGAGTCCACGATGAGAAATGTCATCCTGCGTGGTTCCCCAGACCCCGCAGAGACGTCGATTCTCTGCGTTGTTCTTAGGCTGGAGGATCGGGAAGGGAGAAGGCTACGCCGACCTTGAATACGCCATGATGGTGTCGATGGGCGCGGTCAGCCAGGGGACGCCAGTGGTCACCGTCGTCCACGACTGCCAGGTGCTTCCTGGGGACAGGCCAGCAGAGCTGCTGCTCACTGAGAGCCCGGCGCGGGGCGGGGCGGGACGGCGCGGGGCGGGGCGGGGCGGGGCCTCTGCCTTCCCGCCACGCCGCGTCGGGCGTCGGCCGTGGCGTCGCTCAGCCAGGCTGGGCTCGCGTGCTGCGGCGGCTCGGCCTTGCCCGTGATGGGTTTGGGGAACGGCGTACTTCCACCTGGCGGTGCAGCGAGCACGGCTGGGGCCGTGCCCCTGTCGGCTCCTTCACCCGCTTCTGTTTGGCCAGGTTGTCGACATACCTGAAACGCTCCTTGAGGAGCACGACCTCACCGTGGACTACATTCTCACTCCAACTCGGGTCATCGCCACGGGGTGTGAGCGCCCCAAGCCAACAGGAATCGTGTGGTCCAAGGTGGGTCACCGTGCTGTGGAGCGAGGCCCGCGCCGGCCCGCGGCTTATAGGCACCTCCTCTTGCCCTGCGTTCTCTGTCGGGCATGGCAGCTGTCCCCAGGCCTGCATGGCTGTGCGTTAGGGTCACCCGTGAGTTTCTGAACGTTTCTGCTTCTGAATCACGGTCTCCAAGCATGGGCTGGAGAATCTGCTTTGCAAACCTGCTGGTTCTGACGAGCAGGCAGGGTTCAAGGTCTCTGCACGACACCAGCTATAGGCGGTGGGAAGTGACCAACTCCACGAGGAGAGCTGATGCCTTGAGCCTGTTTGCCAGCTGGCTTTCACTTCTAAGAGCTGTTTTCTGCCGCCCCAGCTGTGCATGGTCCTAATCATCAGTCTTGCCTTTTGCAAACCCAGATTTCCTTACTGCCGTCTGCGTCTCCACGCAGAACTGAATTGGGCGGGAGGCAGTACCCAAGCCTTCGTAAGCCGATGCCATGGTGACTTTTAGCTCCAGAACAGGCAGTGGCGTGTATCGCAGACTGGTCTGCAATTGGAGTTTGACCCCAGAAGCCAACCTGTAGGTTATGATGCCACCTGCTGGTAAATAGCCAGAATTACTGAGAAAGCTGGAGAAGCTGTGCTCTGTTTCGATTGAAACGCCTGGTCAAATTAGCACGTTTGTCCATGTTTCACGTTCCTTAAACCTGAGTCATCCAGAGCGGGAAGGCGCTTCCTGTGGGCCTGGGAGTCCACCTCCGGGGATGAGCCCCGTGCTCTCGCCGCACCCTGAGGGCTTCCCCACAGGTGCCTGCGCTCCTGCCAGGAGAGCCCCGGAGGAGAGCACAGGGCAGCACGTGAGACCCTGAGGTGGGGTGTGGGACCGTCCACGTGCACCTGAGCGCCAGGGAGAGGGCCGCAGCGCCTTCACGACTATTCACACCTCCCTCGGGACGTTGAGAGCTTCGGGTTCAGGCCCACAGCCTCCCTTTGGACGGCGCCTGGCACACAGGCCGCGGGAGCGCGGTGGCTGTGCTCAGAGGTGAGCACACGGTCTGGGGGGCACATCACGGGGCGGCCGCGGCGAGGCTGGGAGGATTCTGGGGGCCAGCACTTCACAGCTGAGGGCCAGCTGCAGCGCAGGCTGGGAGGGTTCTGGGCACCCCTCCAGGGAGAGAGAGTTGGTTGCCTTGGAGAATAGCCGTGGTTACAGTCTGCAGATTTTAACAAGAAAAATATAAAGAAAGCAACAAATTAGGTGATCAGTTGTGTTAGAGGAATATAAGCCCTCTGAGATGAAAGGAAACCAAATTCAACCGCAGCTTCCTGAGACATCTCAGTCCGCTCATCGGGACGCCGGCTTACTCTTCCTCTTCCTGAAGGGTGCTAATCGTTAGCGAGGCCTTGGCAAGAATCCCGAGCTTGTAAAAGGCCATTTCTTATTTTGGGCCCTGTGTTCTCAGTTCTCCCATGCAGAGGGATGGGTCCCGTGAAGGCAAGGACTCTCTCCAGCCCCTGGGGTTTCTGTCTTGGCCTTGCTCTGTGTGCAGCCAGAGTGCGTTTTCCTTGACTTTGGGCACAAAGTCCCTAATTCCGCTGAAGATTGGAGGCGGTGGGGGGGCAGTTCAGTGCTGGGTTATAGTGCTGTTTCAGGTGGGCTCTTCGTTTGGCGCATGCCGGTAGATCCCTCTGTGACGCTCCGGCCGTAGACTCCTCTGTAGGGATCACACGCCAGGGATTTGCCGCTTGTCTGTGTCCTTGGACTATCTGGAATCCCCTTTTGCTTCTCAGCACTGTAGCCCTCCCAGATGAAATGTTTTGAAATAGGTACAAAACGTGATGCTTTTTTTTTTTTTTTTAACTCATTCTTAATACACAAAGGCTGTACGGCATTTGATTTTCCAGCCTTTGTTCCAGCTTCTCAAGAAATGTGAGTACTGCCCGAGCCCGTAGACCCATCTGATATGGACTCTGTTTCCAGCTCCAGTCACTTCGGACAGTAGGTCTCCTCGACCCACCTTCTGAGTCTGGCGAGAGACTAACATGATTCTCATGGAAGTTGTAGTTCTCCTTCGAAATACGTCTAGTGTCTCTCTTCAACTTTGGCCGCAGCTGCTCCAGCACATCCGGGCATTATAGAATGAGGTCATCCCTCCCAAGCACCGTATCTTCCGGTCAGGTGAAGTGAGGACCAGAAAGAAAAGCAATTTATCCCAGAGTGCAACCCCAGCGTGCGGCGGAGGGAGGTTAGAGCCGAGTGTCTTCTCCTTGGGTTGGCAGCAGACGCCTCGAGAGTCAGATTTCTGATTGTATTGGACTTAGCGAGCATTTCTAGGGGACAGGTTTAATTTAATCTCTAGAGGGGACATGTATTTATAAATGACTGCCATCTGCATGCTTCAGCAAAAAGTGATTGTAGCGTACAGAAAAAATCAATTTTGCTTTATACTTGCTTTTTAAATGGGATGATTGGTTACAGAAGGGCATACATTTTTTTGCTTGATTAACAAGCAAAATCTTTCATTTCACATGGCAAATAGACAAAACCTAACAAACGTTCCTAATTGCCAGCCAGGAAAAATAGAGAGCAGCACTGTGGGCCCTGTGTGGGTGTCCAGCCCGTCCACTTGGCCCTCAGAAGCCTGTCGGCTCCAGGGCCACAATCAACCTACGCCGTCACACGCGGGGCACATAGGTGGCAAATGGCCGGGACAGTGGCAGAGGCCCCCTCATGGTCAGGGAGGTTTGTCCTTTTAGAACTCACCGGGTGGGCGTGGCGTGGAGAGGGAGCTGACGCTGAGCTTTGTTGTTCCAGAGGACATGCTGCTCTCAAGACGAGCAGTTTTACGTAAAAGCCTCGCATTTCTGTGTTTCCGTTTCCAAAGATCCCTTGGTGTGCGCCAGCGTGGCGGTGCCGTGGACTCGGGTCACAGTGTGTGCTGGAAGGCTTTCCTTATCCTGCAGCCGACTGCAGTTTGTACGTGCGCCCGCCTGGGATCAGGTGCCTCCCAGGGACGCGCACGGAAGGATGCGTGTTCGCCTCACACACGTTTTCGGGTGGATTTCTGCTGCCTGAGCGTGGAGCCTCAGCCCGTGCGTCAGGCTTCCTGAGAACACGCACCTCCGCCTGAGGCGGCCCTGTGGGTCCACCGGGCACCTCAGGGGTGCTCGTCGGGCCACAGTGGGCCCGGCGGACACGCGGTGTTTCCCAGGAGGTGTGGCCCGGTGGCTCCCGCTGCTGGACTGGGGTAACGTTCAGTCTCTCCCACCAGGACGTAGTCGCACTTTTTCTCTGACTGTGATTACAGTTTTAGATTCGAGCATTCTTTCTCAATGCTAGATCCAGTAACTTAAGAAATCCCCAAGAATCTAATTATGACCGGTTGAAATTTGCTCCTAGGTACTTTGAAAGAATGCAAGGATCTGAACTCCTTAGGAAGGCAGGAGAGGGACGTGGCAGGGAGTGGGGGCGGCCAGGCTCGCATTGTCTCTGGGAACCGGAGCCCCGGAGGACCGGCCTTTGCGTTTAACCACCTTCAGGTGCCTCAGTTCAGGAGATGGCAGAGGGTCAAGCGGAGGAAGATTCCCTCTGATCCGGAGGAGTGGCTCCATCTTGTGGGTGTCTCCGTGGCATAGATGTGGTTTTTGCTTTTCTCTTTGTATCTCAACAATGGGAAACATGAGAAGGAGGGAGTTTTTCTTTGCGCTAAGAGCGTGCTCTGTTCTGAAGACCCGAGTGGCCGGGGGCCCCCCGCGAGGCTCCTGACTTGGCTGTGCCGGGGACAAGGGCAGCGTCGGGCTGGGGAGGGCGCTGACCCCCAGGCAAGGCTTTGCCGCGGTGGAGAGCATCGTCTGCATGGCACTGGGAGAGAGAACCAGGACGAAATGGGTGAGGATTCGGAGCCCGTAGGTTTGTGAGAAGACACTGGCCGTGCTTAGGTGTTCGTGTTTCTTTAAATCTTATCCTAATCCGTTGATTCTCCACCTGGGACCTCTGTGCCTCTTGCGGTTTGCAGGTCCACGAACAGGTGCTGGGAAGTTGTACAGAGAATTGCGGTGGAGCCCTTCTTGGGAGGGAACCCCAGCTTCTCTCCAGGGTCCCTGGCACCCTGACAAGGATAAGAACCATTGCCCTAAGTTATGTAGGATTCTGAATATATTGAGAACACTGGTACTAGTTGAACTATTTTTGTAGAAAAATTACAGCTGTCCACGTTGTGTGCTGATCTGTGTTCTGATGTGCCCATATCTGTGGGAAGCCCGTGTTTGGACCATTGCTTGCCTCTTGGTGACTGGTTTTTTTTTTTTTTTCCGGCCACGCTGCACAGCTTTGTGGGATCTTAGTTCCCCAACCAGGGATTGAACCCAGGCCCTCAGCAGTGAAATCATGGAGTCCTAACCACTGGACTGCCAGGGAATTCCCTTGGTGACTGACATTTACATGCTTTGTGCCCCAAACGGAAGACAGAAAGCATCTCTAAAGAAGGAATTATTGAAAAGAACTAAGCATGGCTTTCTGTTTCATTTCTGCCTTGGGATTCCTTAAGAGACATGAACCACTTCTGCCACAGGCTCAGCCCCCAGTGCCCCTGCCCCACGGGATGGAGCCGTGGGTGTCCTGTTCAGGCTTCACCTCGAGTATTGGGGCTCTTCTGTCTCCTCCATTGCTATGGGTGCTCAGGAGATGCTCGCTGATCAATTTGACCAAAAAGCCAAAAGTGTCCTTTGTGTAAAAGTCTTTCTCTCTGAGATGCAACACTGTGTGTGGGATTCGTTATTCTGTAGCCTGATCACCCTTTGCTAGAAAAGTGTTCTCCGTGTCGCATTCTGTTTCACGTTCGCCTTGTCTGTGCTTTTTCCCAGAGGTCTGGATGGGTTTGGCCCTTAATTAAGGGGTGCGAGGTGGGGGGAGGCTGAGAAGGAGATCCCCACGGCCCCATTTAAGACCTCATCCCACCCAAAGGCGTAGGTCGGGGAGGAGACAGTTGTGGAAGCAGAAACCGCCCCATTATCCTGGGTTCGCCAGGGCGGTTGCCATTTGTGACCCTGTAACCCTCATACTAGTGATCTTAGCTCCTCCCCTTCTTTTTTCTTTTAAGATTTTTTTTTTTGATGTGGACTTAAAGTCTTTATTGAATTTGTTACAATATTGCTTCTGTTTTATGTTGTGGTTTTTTGGCGGTGAGGCGTGTCAAATCTGCACCCCCTGCCTTGGAAGGCAGAGTCCCCAGCACTGGACCGCCAGGGAAGTCCCTAGCTCTTCGCCTTCTGCGTAGGAAGCCTTGGTTCTCTGCCTTCTGGCCCCAGGAAAATGGAGAAAGCCGTCCGGTTCCTGCCAGCGGCCACGGCCTGTTGGGCAGACGCAGAGTGGCAGAGATGGAGATGGCTGGCCTGAGTGGACGGAGACTTCCACGAGCATGTGGGGCGGAGGCCCCTGAGTGACTGATTTCTCCTCCCTTGTGAGCAAGTCATGGTCCCTTTTGGACGCCTCAAGAGTAGCCTGAACTGCCTTGCTTTTTCAGATCAGCTGTGAGATGATGGGGAGAATGCCAGTCCTCAGAAGCCTGCGCTGCCGAGAGGAGCGGGCCGGGAAGGACGTCACCCTTCGGGATACACGCCGGCCGCTGCCCTCGCTGGAATCGGGCTCCGTGCAGGGGGAGGATGTGCCTTCCTGCACTGTTTACGTTGGGAACCTCCCCCGGGACGCCCGGGTGAGTGAGCTGAAACGAGCCCTCAGCGCACGGGGCGCGGCGCCCTCACGGCTCACTTGGCAGGGGCCGCAGCGCAGGGCCTTCCTCCACTACCGGGAGCCGGCCGAGGCCTGGCAGGCCATCTCCCGCTTGCAGGGCTTCTGTCTGGGCGCCAACACAGCGAAGGTGGCGCTGGCCAGGCAGCAGGGTGCCAGTGGCCCGGCGGGTGGCCGTGCTGGAGAGCCGCACCCTGACCCGTGACATCTCGTTCCGGCCCCCGGTGAACTTCAGAGCCCAGCACAGCGGGATGTGGTGGAGCTCTGCTGCACCAGCTGCTTTGAGTTCAGTCCTCTCCAGGAAGTCAGAGCTTCAGTTGCTGCCTGGTATCTCCTGAGGAGCAGGGAAGTCAGCTGTGCTATACTTCCCATCTTCTGAAGTTGGAAAGGTCCACGTTCAGGCTTCGGCTTATCCTGGTCGTTCAGCCTGGTGGATGTCACAGCCCTGCTGGTGTCTTGGTTTAGGGGACTGAGTGGGCAATAAACAAGTAGGAGTAAATGCTGACCGCAATTTAGGGGAGTCTGTGTTTTGAACTTGAGAGGCGGGGGGGATTAAGAGAAGGTGGACAGAGGACCAGATGCAGAGGCGTGGCGGCTCAGAACCAGAAGACATCCTTGTGTTCCTGGCTCCTTGGCCTGGCACTGCTAGAAGGGAAAAGATGCATTCGGCTCGCAGAAGCCAGGTGCTTCAGTCCCCAGGGTACAGACTGCTTGTCACATCTCAGTCCTGGTGTCGGAGATGGAGGCCAATCTGACATGGACCCTCGGCCGTGTGGTCTCACCTCTGTCGCCTCCTTACCTTTCCAGCCAGGCTCCTCCCTCGGGGTGAACACCCTCTGCTCTCGGCCAGCTGCCCCTGAACAGCGGGGAGCTCTGTGTCTAGGAAATCCTGGCTTTCGATGAGTTGTCCCAGCCTACGTCACACACGAGGCCAGACAGATGCTCACACACTCATTTGTCCACTGTCGTATGTTTTCCGTATGTTTTCTCTCCCTCCATTTCTCTGTTCCTGAAAATCAAGCTGGATTTTGGCTGAACTGTGCTTTCTAAACAGAAGTGCTTTTGCAGTTGATCCTGGGTGAAAAGTCAAGATAAGCATTTAAGTGGAGATTTCATTTTTTTCTTCAAATGTATATGCACTGGATATTTTTATTTTTTCACCAGAGGGTCTTACTGTGCATGTTTTAAACCCATTATTATGCCTCAAGGGGCAGGCCTTGCCTGCACTTTGAAGATAATGTTCTCAGGGCTCTCTGTCTCCCTTTGGAAAAGCATTTTCTCGTTGGTTTTACAGTGAAAATGCGGTGGAGGCTTTGGAAAGAGAATTTGATCCTTAGATTTGCTCGGTTAAATGCAGACTCTTTCCACATTGTCATGAACAAAACCAGGGGGTAGACTATCTTAACACAGGGCAGGCCAGGCCCTAGGGCCTCTGGGCTCTCTCTTTCTCTGCCCGACCCCCGTCCCTTGGCTGGTTTCGTTTTGTCACTTGTGTTTCAGCTTGACCATCCCAGGCTGACTGACTGCCCAGTCCAGAGTGGTGACCTGATATCTGAACTCCTTGCTCCGTTCCGGTTGGTTTTCCCGTTTTTTCCAGAATGCCTCCTGTCTTTGGCATGTTCTTGTTCCGTTTTGGTTGGTGTTTCTATCGTTGACTTGCTACCATTGGAGCAGTGCTACAGGAGGGCCGGAGGTGAGCCTGTCCCTGCCTTTCCTCCCCACTGTGCCCCAGCCCCAGCTGGGAGAACCACCCGCTGATACACAGCAACTCAGGAGAAATGCAAATGTGAGGGTCTCCGTCAGAGCCAAGGCGAAGGCTGGGTCCAGGCCTCAGCCCTGGGGGCCGGTGTCCGGGGAGTCTGGCGCCAGCACCTTAGACCGCTGAGTTGTGCACATCAGGGATGATCCCTCCGGCTTGAGCCAGGGCGCTGGCTTTTCTGTCACCGCCAGCCAGAATAATCCGATGTCTTGATACACAGATAATCTGAATGCATTCATCATTTTTTAATACCTGTGGACAGTAGGTTAGGATGAGGGAAACTAGGACCAAGGGCCTGAAATATAAGCCCTCCGGATGTATCACCTGCGCGCCTCCCTCCAGCCCCAGAGCCGTAGTCGTTCTCAGCGCCGCCAGGAGGGGCGCTCGGGCCCTGCTTTCCGTTCCCCAAGCTCTCGAGTATTTGTCCGCATCATAATTGTATTAACTCGCATGTTAGAAAATAATGGAAAATGAGCACCTGACAAGTTGCTGAGACCGTATGAACCCCTTTTAAGTGGATTCGTCACGATTCATGGGTCGCATCTTGTGTTTTCCTGAGTGGCGCTGCAGTTTGGCTCGCAGATGCGAGGAGCTTCCTGCCACCCTCAACTCTGCATGGCGAGCGCTGGCCCTGGGGCTTCACTGTGTCTGCTGACGGTTCCCGTGTGGCCGGCAAGCCATGGAGCCTCTCCGGGCATTAGCGTCCTCATCTTCACAACGAGAGGGTTGAGGTGTTTGTTTCTAAGGCCTGAACGGTTGTAACTTTCTGTTTCTTTTGAGGCTCACTGCCCACCGTCACTTAGATTTTTTTCTGTTTATAAAAGTAAACTTATCCCTTCTGGAAATTTGGGGATATCAGAAGTACAAAGAGTGTCACCCCTCACCCCACCGCTTAAGCAGCCGTGACGCTGCCTCTTATTTACTTCCAGTCTTTCCTCTGTGCGGTTTTAAAACATAGCTAGGATTAACAGCATGGGCTTCAGAATCGCACAGGTTCAGCCGAGAGCCTCAGTGTTGCCGCTGCCTGGTGCCTCCTGTCTGAACTTCCACGTGCTCAGCTGTGAGTGGGCATAGTGATAGGACCTCCTCTAGATTTGTTGTTTTGAAGGGTGAATAAAGCAGCTTGGATTTATTTCTAAGTCATAGCACACGTAAAAATAAATTCCAGGCTAATTAAACATCTAAACATAAAAATGAAGGAATTTGGAGATAATAGAAGAGAATGTTTTCTAATGTTGGGTTAGGAAAGGATGGGCAGGGCCCTGAATTTAAGGAGGAACTTATTCCTGGTCCTCTCTTGGAATGTAAGGTTTTGGTGGGTATGGAATCCAAACGAGCCTTCCAGGATGAGCTGTCTGCGGGATGCTTCTCCAAGCAACGGCATTAACCAGCGTTTTTATGCATCGAAATTTCTATGTGTTCTTTTCTAAAATTTGTCACTATGCATAAATGATTTTAGTTAGTATTACTTAAGTCGTTTCTGGAATGTTAAGATAAATAAGCTTTACAACATGCGTCTCCTGCTTCTAAAATCGGCCTCTGGACTGGGTGACCGTTACAAATGGAAACAGCTGCTCTCAGAAGGTGCAGTGGGCTTGTTCGGGGCTCCAGACCCAGGCAGAGGTAAAGCGGGTACTTGGACCCTGGCCTCTCCCCCAGGAACCCTGCCAGCTTCTCTGCGTTACGGTTGACCCTCAACACCTGCGGGTTCTGCACCAACCGAGGGTTCACCCAACTGCAAATTTTGAGTCCTGGATGTGGAACCCATGGATATGGAGGGCCGCCTGTATTACACGATTTTACACAAGGGACTTGAGCATCGGTGGATTTTGGTATCTATGGAGGCTCCTGGAAATAGTCCCCCACAGATACCAAGGGATGGCTGTACTTTCTCTACCAGCAGAGGGGCAGGGGTAGCGCTGTTCACACCCCACCCTCCCCGGCAGCCAGCCCTCCCAGACTCTTAGGGGAGGGGTTCTGTAGGTCTGCCCTCCCGTTGTCCTTCGGCCATCATTTGGCCTTCCTGGTTCCCATCCAGCGACGCACACAGACCTCCCCCAGATGCTGCATGAGGAGAAAGAAACACGATGACACAAGACTGCAAATAGAAAAGGCTGAGAATAAAAGTACCCAAGAAAAGAGAGCCCGTGTAGCTAAAACCACAAAAGAGTTTATGTTTGGTGAAGAGAGATATTGGAGAGAAGATAAAATGTCAGATGAGAGCAACATTTAAAAAGAAACAGGGGCTTCCCTGGCGGCGCAGTGGTTGAGAGCCCGCCTGCCGATGCGGGGGACGCGGGTTCGTGCCCCGGTCCGGGAGGATCCCACGTGCCGCGGAGCGGATGGGCCCGTGAGCCGTGGCCGCTGCGCCTGCGCGTCCGGAGCCTGTGCTCCGCAACGGGAGAGGCCACGACAGTGAGAGGCCCGCGTACCGCAAAAAATAAAAATAAATAAATAAATAAGGAAGAGTAATCGGGTCCGGGGATGGTGAACATGGGGCAGATCCAGCTCTCCACCCACACCCACACTCACACTCATAGCGGACATCAGCAGTCCGTCCCAGCACCCTTACTGGCCAAGCCTGAGAAACCTTTGCACTGGATCTTAAGGAACCGGGGCCAGATGATCGTTATGAGGTGAAGCTTTCTGCCTTTTTGCCAAAGGAGCAAAACTGAGGATCCTTCCCTTCACCTCTTGTTTTCCTGGGGAGCATTGCCACCCATTACCACCTGCCTCCCCGCACAGGCTCCCAGGAAACACCTGGCTTGCAGAGGACTCTTCCAAAACTTCCGTTCTGCTTCCCACAGCCCCTGCACTCAGCAGAAAGAGCCGAATGGGTATGGCTAACCTCACTTGCCCTGTATCTGGATCTAACCCAGCCAGTGTTCCAAATACAATAGATACTGTGGACTCTATAGTCATTTTCAAAATGGGTTTTTTTAGGGGGTGGGGTGGGGCAGGGCTATCCTGGGGAAGTCTGTCTGCAAAATAAATCTGACACAAAACTCCATACATAAAAGCAGGAAGAAGAGATTAGTGTGTAGGTGAATTTACAGTCACCTCCCGCAGTAATCTTTAACGGGCGCTGCCTACCTGAGCCCCCAGCTGTCCTGCAGCTGAGGGCGGGCTGCCTACCTCAGCTGGGTTGGCTTCTGTCTTCTGTCTTCACTCCTGATGATAATGGCCCAAATTTAGTGAGCTGTTTAAAATGCTGTGCAAGTTGTAAAGTGTCAGCCCAAGGCTCTTCAACAGCGCCATTGAGAGAAGGGGTCTGTGCAGATCCCCTTGGATCTGGGCCCTGGGGCAGCTGGGTGAACGCTGCTGGCTTGCACGAGGAGGCTGAGGACCTGGCCGTTTCCTCCTCCTCTTCTCGGGACGCTTGTCCTCAGAGCCCGGTCCCCACGCTGTGAGGAAGCCCGAGCTGCCTGGGCCGAGGCCTAACAGAGGAGCGAGCGCCACCCCCTCGCCGTCCTCGTGGGTGTGCCATCTTGAAAGTGGGTCCCCAACCCCAGGTGAGCCGTCTCAGCCGATGCCTCCTGGAGCAGACAAGGGCTGTTTCCACTGAGCCCTGCCCAGATTTCAGTCAGGAGTGACATGAATGCTTTCTGCTGCTTTAAGTTTAGAGGGTGATTTGTTCTTCATTAATAATCAGTTGCACAATTTCATTTATATTATAACAGTGTTACTGTATGAATTATATGATGCACTTATAAATACACATATATTACCGAAGGTACAATTTAGAAATACAAATCATATAGATACGCAAACGCGCGATTTCACCTGGCCCTCCCAGTCACTTTCGAGAGGCGTCCCTGTGCACAGGCTGGCAACTCGCCCCCAGTCCCCCAGCTTTGGTAGTGAAGCCGGGAGTCGGGTTGTAGCCGATTGTAGACTAGGCCAGAGTTATCTGTGTATCTTCTTTCACTGTGGGTCGCCTTCACCTGCCACCTAAGGTAGAAAGAGGCACACAAAACCGGGTCATTTTCTAGGTGAGAGATGCAGGGTGGCGTGGTACCCCCAGGCGCACACGTGCTAGTGGCAGAGACACCCCTGGGGCTGGGTCTGCTCAGTTCAGGAGCCTGCAGGAGAGTCTCCAGGCGGGGGGCGGTGGGTTTTGTCCACTCCGTTGCATCTGTCCTGCTGCCTTCAGTTCTCATCTGCGCATCACTGGGTAGCTGCCCCTATTGGAAGCCCTCAGTCTGAGGGTCACCAGGCCGGCTTCCCCTCTGTTGCTTGAAATGGCCCCGTATTTTATTGCCTGTGTAGATGAGGCAACTGAGGCACCGAGTTGTGATGGCTTGTTCCCCGGTGCGTGGCGGAGCCCCTCTTGTCCCCCACCCCTACCACGCCCTCCCCTGTGAGCCCCACTTGCTTTGCCAGTCCTTGTCATCGTCCTAGGTTTTCACTGGAGACTGCCTGGGCGATCTTTCAAGCAAGCAGAGACTTCTAAGTAGCGGAACCCACACTCGTGTTCCTCCGGTGGGGCAGGATTTCTTCCTGTGAATGGAATTCTTTATTTCCGACGTCCATAAATCACAAAAGTTATAATGGGAGCTGACATGTGACCATGTAATGTGGACATTTTGCACTTTGGGTGTTTTGGAAGCAATAAACTCAGGCCCTGAAGTGCTGAGTTGTGAGCAAACTAAACAGCCCTGCCTGCCTCGGAGGGTGGATTAACTCACTTAACCCATAGAGGAATCCCATGAAGCAGGTGTTGTTACGTTCCCATTTTCCAGGTGAGAAAGATGTGGCTCCCAGAGGTTATCTGACTTGTTCAGGTCACACAGCAGAGCTGGCCTTCAGTCCCAGGGCCTCTCCCCACCATCAAGGGAGAAGCCTGTCCGCCATCATCTCTTGACTACCAACAGGCCTCCAAGGTTGCTGGGAGCCACGGTGGCCCATGGGGACACCGGAGACAATTGATTTAGTGGTGGAGGCACATGGTGTTGAAGCCACACCCACCAGGGTTGGCAGTGAATCCAGCTCCGACGGGTCCTTGCTGTGCAACCTCAGGCGGACTGCTTGCCCTCTCGGTTTCTTCAACTGTAAGCCCTTCATAGATTTTCTAATCACTTAATCCTTTGAGAGGAGTTCTCCTACCATCACCCCCATTTTAAAGATGGCGAAGCTGAGGCATAGTCGGGGAGGCACCGGCCCGAGCTCACAGTTGGGAAGCAGTGGAGTTGGGACTCAGACTCGGGCTCTCTGACTCCCAGGATCTCAATCCTGGGTTCGCCGTCTGCTTCTCCAGGGTCGGCAGGTCTCCGTGTGTGCAGGGAGACGTCTCCTGGAGCCGACATGCAGTCTCGAGGGGTGGGTTTGAAGCCATGTTTGCTTTCTTCCTTTCACCTTTCTACAGTGTATTTATTTTATTTTAAATAAGCCCTATCATTTGTGTAATTAGGAAAAGACTAAACTCATTTAGTTCGGCGCCCTCCCAAAAAACGCCAGCCGCACCTTAACAAAGGTCAGAGGCCCTGAAACATCAGACTCAGGTTCTTCTGTGCGCAGCTTCTGTCCACATTCAGGTGAAATCAGTTTTCCTCAGTGGGTCCCTGCTGTTGTCCCAGCAAAAACGGCGAGGTGGACAGCAGGTGGCGCTGCCCCCTCAGAAACAGCCAGGGGCGGAATCCCCGGGACCGTTCCGATGCTAGGCTGCCTCCTCTCCCAGGGAAGGTCCCCTGCCCCGAGCTCTCTGCCCAGGGAAGGCTTCTGACCATTCGGACAGAGATGGCCCAGCCCTCCCTGCTTCACCCCAAGCTGTGACCACGCAGGGCCCAGAAACACGGTGTGCTGAACTATGGGGCTGGCTTTGGTGGAAATTTCCAAATACAGAAACGTGGTGTCCTTTTCCAGGGGACATCTGAGGGCCCGGCATGCCCTGTGGTCGTGAGCCCTGACCCAGCAGGGTTCCCGGAGCCCGTGCCGCCTCCCTGGTGGGAGGCCGCGGTTTTAATGACATAAGCCTGGGGAGGCTTCTCACCACCGTTACTCCTCGTACCACGCTGTCCAGCCGCAGCGTTCCTCCCTGGGCTGCCACCCTGCCGACACAGGGAACCGCAGGAAATCAGCCGCGGGGCACGGCCTACCCCCCGGCCCCAGCGCCTCTGTCCGCTCTGGACAGGCTTGCCCTTCTCGGCGTCCTCAGAGAGCCCGCGCCGTAAGAGTTGGAGGGGACCTTGGTGGCATGCCCACACGGGGGTCTTGAACAGCACCAGCTTTCTGCCTCCGCTGGGGGCCTGGGTTGCCTTGGCCTTGGTGACGTTGCCTCTGCAGGGTGTTGGCTCGACCGACCCCAAGCATCCTGGTGCTGGAAACAGTGCGCTGGTGTGCCGACACGCGTCAGCAGGGCTGTGTCAGCCGCTGAATCCTGTTGACCCAGTGGCAGGGGGTAGTGGGCACTCAGTGTCCCTGAATCCCTGAACGAGCGAATCTGTGCCACGTGCTTCCTCCGACCTGTGTCTCGTGCCAGCGGCATTTTACACTTGCAGCGTCAGTTGTCCCTCTTCCCCTGCCTGTCCCCACAGCACAGAGATCAATGCAGCTGTGAAGGGCCCGTGATCTGTCTCGGTCCCACAGTGAGTCCGTGCACCACCGTGAGCGGACGTGGCTTTGCCAGCGGGAGATGCTGAACGAGGGCCTCCCCCCTTAAAACAGCCCAGAACTCTGAGCCCTTGGTACACAGAAGATTCCAGAGGCAGAGCAGGAGGGCGCAGCCCCATATACTGCCCCTGCTGGCCTCTCTGGCCTTGAGCTTCAACTTTTGTTTGAGTTTCTCTCCGTTGGACTAAGGGGCCCAAGGAAGTGAAGGGATCTCTCATGGAGATCCATGGTGGGAACCTATGAAAACCAGGTCCATTGTCCCAGAGAGGAGGTGAAAGTCAGGGGTCTGGGCTGGGGCTGCTAGGAGAGCCTCCCCACCCCATCCAGATGCGGGCACAGGGGGGTCAGAGGGAGCCCAGTTCCTTGTGCTGCCCCCCCCCCATCGCCACCGCCCCAGCAGAGGCAGGAGGCTGGCAGAGGCTGGATCACGGACCACACTTCAGCATCCCTCTTTTTTCACTAGGCCTCACGGCTGGAGGAAAATGGGTGTCCGGGAGCCATGGGGCACAGTGTGGTTAGGGACGTGGGCTTTGGGGTCAGAAAGTCCTGGGTCTGAGTCCAGATTCCACCTCTTAGCAGCAGTGTCTTGATAAAGTCTCCTAACCTCTCTGAGCTCATTTCGGACTCTGGAATCGGGGGCAGTGAGTTGTAGGACCTGCCGAAGAGGGCTGCTGAGAAGGTGAGCAGAGGTGGTGTGTAAAGAGGACGGCCGCGTGGCCAGCACAAGGCGCCTCCTGCACAAACTCGAGCCCTGTGTCTGCTCGCCTGGGTGCCAAGTGCCCTCCATCAGCTGCTGCTTAGAGTCACAGGCTGGCTGGGCCACTGGGCGGGAGGGGGCAGCAGAGGCCACAGTGAGGCTCCTTCACTGGGGTTTTCTCAGGAGCCCAGAGAATGCTGGAGGAGAGACTCTAAACTTAACACCCATCAGGACCACCTGGAAATCTGTGAGCCTGTGGATTCCCGGGTCCCCCCTCCAGAGATTCTAATCCAGTGACTCTCAGCAGCTGCCCCTGCCCCCATCTGCAGTTTGAGCCGACACCCCGAGTATTTCTGGTGAGGGCGGTTCCTGGGCCGCGCTCTGAACCACGCTCAGAAGTGAAGCCCTTGAGCACAGGGTTAGGAGATCCTGGGGGGGGGGGTCTACGTCGGAACCCCTCAACCCCACGTTAGAATTCCATCTCTGGGGCCAACTGGGACGTCTTCCTTCTCCCCGGGGACGGAGGGAAAGTCCAGGTGTGTCATACTGGAAGATGGGGCGTCCAGTGGTTCCCAAGCTGGATGCTCGAGCCCCTGAGCAGGAGGCCTTGTAGAATATGGGTCCTTGCCACTTGTCTGACACCCACCCCACACTCTAGGGGAGGAGGATAAGAAATGCCTGCATCTCACAGCCATTCTTGGCTGGCACCCTGGAGCTGGGCTGTCCTCTTGCCCCTGACAGGTGTCACCTCACTGACCACCGAGGTGAGGAGAACCGAGGCTCCGAGGTAACATGTCTCGCCCAGGTCAAGTGGCGCTGGAGCTGGGACTCTACCTCCATCTTTGCGCTGCTTCCAGGAGAGCTGCAGGTGGGGGGCCAGGCCTTCAGTACCCCTCCGCTCCCCTCCCTGTCCCTAGCCCTCCAGCCCCAAAGGGCAAAGAAAACGGCGGGACCAGACAGGCACTTTCCCTTCGGAAGCACCCTGAGTGTTGTCGACTGGTCGCCAGGCCTGCAGCTCCTGTCTGCCAGGCGCTGGGGAGCCGGGACACTGCGCCAAGGCGCCGCTGCTGCCGCCGCCGCCGCCGCCGCCGCTTGGGGCTGCGATGGCCTGCAGCCGAGGTTCAGCTGTGTCCGGGCCGTCGCCGCCCGCCCTCCCCCCACCCCAACCCGCGCAGAGAACTGCCAGGGGAGGTGTAATCCACGAACAGAAACCCTATCGCGAACATCCTGGCCGCTGCCCCACCTCCTGGCCTATTGTTCTGGGGAGTATTCATACCCTTGGGGTATTTTGACTGCGTTGCTCCAGGACAAACCCTCTAAAGATGTGTGCAGAACTTTTGAATTAATTCTCTCGAAAATGTCCCTAAGCTAGAATGATACCCCTTTATGCACCCGAGGCAGGCGTGTGATTTTGCAGCGGACTCAGAAGCGCCTTTGCATTTTAAGCTGGTAACTTGCACGAGCCGTGCACGCTTTTGTGTTGGCACCGGTGGTGGTGGTGGTGGGAGCTTCCTCCCCGAGGTCCCTGTGCGAGCCAGGCCGAAATGGGCCTTGGGGAAGACTCGAGCCAACGTGGTCTTGCGCGGGGCAGCGGCGGCCTCGGCGTGGAGGCAATTGTGCCTGTAGAATCTGGCCCTTTCGGGTGTGCCTGGAGCCAAACTCTCCCCGCGGGGAAGGCTGGACTTTGCTCTCATCCGCAGGCTCCAGGTCAGGCCCGAGGCGGGCCAGGCCCATCCCTGCCTCCCACCTGGCCTGGCCGGGATGTTAGCGCGCCGGGAGATCCTGCTGAAATGAAGGCGCTCCGGGGGAGATGAACAGGAGACCGGGGTTCGCCGCCGCCCCCCACCCCCCGCTAGGTCCAGCGGCGCCAAAGCCACGTGCTACCGGGGCCCAGGGAGTGGGTGCGGGGGCTGGAGAAGCTGCCCGAGAAGACAGGGAGCGCGCCGACTGGGCTGGCATTGGGTTTCTCCTAATCAGCCCCACTTCCCCGGAGCCTCCATCCTAATTGGGGCGCAGGCTCCGATGGAGGAAGCAGGGGGCCCCCCTCCTGCCTGCCTGCCTCCCTGCCAAGGTTGTCTGGGGCCCCAGCACTACGTTCCTGCACCGGAGGCCTGGGGGCTTTTCTCTGGCCCCGTTCTGGGCACCGATGGGAGGCGGGGGTGCGGAGGGGTGGCCTCTTCCCCGGAAGACAGTGCCTCCTCCGCCCTCCATGAAGCTGCTCCCCGCCCGCTGTCCAGGAGACCCGGGCCCGCCGCTTCGGCCACCCAAGACCCCGAGGGACGGAGTCGCCAGCTTTTTCCTGTGCCCTTTATCTCGGTTTTATAGACAGCTGTTAGTTTGGGGCATTAATTGCCTGGGCGAGTTTATTGATAATTTTGATGTAACAGAGCACCGGAGAAATTGCCCTCACGTCCAGAATGTCAAATTTGAGAAGAACCAGGTTCAGAGGCTCACGACCCCACGATGCGGAGAAACTGCGGTGGGTCTTGAACGGCTGCACCGACAATGTGACTTTATTGTGTTTGTTTTCCTAGGTAGCTGGGAATTGGAATAGAAAGAGGGTCAGTAGGGGAGACAGACTTTTTAAAATGGATTTTTCCCCTAATGATTTAGGGGGAAATGTAAGCAGATTGGAAACATGCCTATCACCTTGCTCTCCCACCAACAGCCTTTTTCCTGCTCAAATTTTACTCGCTTCTCCATCGGGGAAAACCAAGTGCAGGGCACACACACACACACACACACAAAAATCCTACCAAAAAAAAAAAAACCTTAAAAGATGTTCCATGATTTATAACAGCTGGAATATGGGAACAGTAAAGTCTGAAACTCAAAGTATAATTCTCATTGGTCTTGGAGTGGCCAAAACCAGAGTGTAAAATATTTTACGTATATACGTATACACACACACACACACACATATGTTTTTTCCCTGGGGGAGGGACAACTATAGTTTTTCTTTAAACGTTTGCTTATTTCTTTAAAACAAGAAATGACATTTAGAGGGACAGAGGGCTCTTCTTAAAAAACAGAAGCCAAGAAAAAGAGTTACTCTTGTCCAGATTTCACTTCAGCGTGAAATGAAGGGTGAAAAGAGAAGGATTAGCCAAGAAATAAAAAAGAAAAACGTATTAAGAATCATCCATACTTTAAATTAAAAAAAAAAAAAAAGGCTGGAGATCCCAGGCTCGTTTCTGTCTGTATTTGGAAGATATTCTGCAATCCCAATAAAATACTCATGCGATTTTATTTCTAGTTGATACAATATTAAAGGCCATGTACAAATGTTATACATTTTTATTTTTGTTCTTTTTTAGGAAAAAATACACAAAAGGCAAAAACATCCTCAAATTGTCATTTTTATACAGTGCAGAAGGAAATTTAAAATACGTGTCACAAACGCTGCACCCCAGCAGCCAAAATACTAAAAAAAAAGGGGGGGGTCCTTCATTTTATATATATATATATATTTATTTATATAAAACATATGGAAATTTGTCTTTACACAGATCGGACTTAGTTTCAAATTTACAATGGATACCTAAAAAAAAAAAAAAACAACTCTACGCGGCAAATATTGCCAACAAAGTTACACCATTAATACTGATAAACGGAGGAGCCTATGCGGTGTTTCGATTATTAGGGAAAGAAAGTAGAATAAATAACAGGATGAGCCTTGCTATCGTTTTTTTAAAAGTGCCTTAACCTTTCTGCGTCACCGCAATCCTGAATCTGAGCGCTCAGCGGGCCTTCCCGGTCCCCGCGGCGCCGTGCTTTCCTTACTCTCCCACCAGAAGGTTTACAGTAGAGATCAGGAGACAGCCAGGTCTCGGGAGAAAAACACCCACCAAAAAAGTCAAAATAAAGTTAGAAACCAAACCAAAGACACTGAAGAGAAGGAAGGAGAGGAAGGCGGAGGGGGAACGGCAGCAGAGGCCCGAGAGCCGCCGCTTCTGGGCTCCTTCTGGTTTCTTTCCTAAGACGAGCAGTGGCTTCAGAAATGCAACTTATTCGCACAAGGATCCATCCACCTGTGGTTGATTGGAGGACTTCTGAGGTGGGGAGGGAGAAGGCGATTTCTTGCCCCCCCTTCCCTGCAAAAGATGGCTCTGAAAGGAGACGCGCATTCCAAGACATTCTTTCCAAAAAAGAAAAAATTAAAAATAAAAAGATAAATACTCAACCAAAAAATAAAAGTATTTGATAATGACGGTCTCACATGTTTGCCTTTCTCCTTCCCCGACTTTTGCCATTGGGGGGGAAGAGGGGGAGAGACCTCAGCAGAATGCTTGTTTAGATGTTGAGGGTTTTTCCCCAACACAGCACCTTCTCAGCCGGTTTCAATAGGATCAAAAATAGATATTTATTTTTCAACAGCTGCAGTCACATCAGGCCCCACCATCACCATTTTAAAGAAACTCTTGAGGGAGTGGCGGGGAGGTGCCGACAGCGGGGCTCCGTCTTTGCCTCGGGGATTCCTTTCCCGAATAATCCGCTCGGGGAGGGGTCAAACCCTTTTCTTCTGCCGACGGTTATACCTCGAAAATAAAGCAGTTTCTGGCGATGGGTTCCGAAGTCCCAGTGCACGGCCAGCCCCTGCCCGGAGGGCCCCGGGGGCCGTGGCCTCACATCACGCACGGCTTGATGTCTTGGTAGGTGACCTGCTGGTGGTAGTAAGAGCCACCACCGCCGGCTGAGTGCATGGACGAGGATGCCATTGTGTTGAAAGAGAAGACGAACTCCTTTCGGTCACACATGCTGGGCGACTGCGAGTGATACCGCGGGATGCCTGCAGGGCGAGGCGACAGGAAAGGGGACGTTAAAGGGTTAGCCTCGGAGGCCAGAGTTCCAGGCGGAGAAGCACCTTTTTGCCCGAGGGGCGCACGGGGCAGGCCAGCCCGGCTCGGGCGCAGGGCTGGAGGCCTCCCCTCCGCAGCGCCTCCCCATGTCCGAGTTCCCGGTCTCCGTAGGGCCGGCGCCCAAAGGGAAGATCCCCAGACGCCAGCAAGGATCCCTGCTCCCCTGAGCGCCCGCTGCCTGGGCCTCTCCCACCTTGGACACCGAGCCTGGGCCGGGGGCTTCCAGAGGCTGACGGGGAAGTGGCGAGAGGGGCCGAGATGCGCCAGCAGAGAAGGTCCAGCGGCCTCCGCTTGCAGGGCAGCCTGGGGGCCTGTGCCTGGCGCCGGGCAGCCAGCTTCCAACCCCAAGGGCTGCGGTGGCCCCAGAGCAGCCATCCAGGCCGGCAGGGGCCACACAGGGGCCAAGGGGGGCTTCTCCAGAGGAAGGGCCCTTTGGAGAACCGAGCCTCTGGGACAGCTTGGAGCCCGCCTGGAGTTTGAAGCCGCCCAAGCTGGGCAACCCCCGTGCAGAGGGCCCCTCCAGCCTGCAGGCCCGGCTCCTCCCTCCCACAGGCTGCTGACAGCTGACTCCTGACAGGCCCCTGCTTGGATCACTGCAAGCTCTTCTCAGAACCAGGCCCAGAAGGCTGCTGGCGGGTGCCGAGATGGAGGGTTCAGAGGGGAAGATTGCTGTGCACCTTCTCTCTTGGAGGACTGCGGGTGGAGCGGCACCTGGAGACCTGGAAACCTGGCTCCTGAGAAACAGTCTGTGTGGGGGGCCTGCAACTCTGACCCTCCATCGGGTCCCCTCTCTGCCTCTGTCACCACAGGATGCCCCGACTCAGTGTTCGCGCGCCCCAGGCCTGATTGCGGAAAGGCCGGGCCCTGAGCCTCTGAGCAAGCGTGGAGCCCGGCCGGCCGGCTTCGGGCCTAACTCTTCCGTGCTGCCCGGCTCAGAGCAGAGGCGGCTCTCCCGCAGCTCTTCTGGGGCGACTGGGGAGAGCGAGCCAGCTGCCCGGGGCTGGGCCTGCCTCCATCCCGGGAGCTTGCTGGGGTGTGAGGGGGCTAAGGGACCTGAGGGGACTTAGAGAATACTGGAGTCTAATAAGGCTTTTTGGTGAGGATGGGCCCTACCTGGCCAGGCTGGGGCAGCCAGCGGCTGGGAGTTGAAACAGAAGAGGAGAGAAAGCGACCTCTTCGTCTATGCTGGGGGCTGCAGGCTGCACTCGCCCCTCCGATAGGGGGAGGTGGGGCTGAGAGGCGCCCTGGGGAGCTGGTGCGTGCCCGCGCCCCACGGAAGGGGCCCCAGGCCGTGGCCCAGGGCGGTCGGTCGGCAGCTTCTGGGGGCTGGGTCGGCAGTGCCCTCACCGAGGTGCTCCCCTCAGGACCGGGACAGCTCAGCCCCCGCACTCACCTTGCAGCTCAGCTGGGGCGCCGTGACTGTTCTGGTGCAGGTACGGCTGGTCCAGGGACTGCGTGGAGAGGCTGCCGGACAGCGGGTTGGCCGCGGGGTTGCAGGGGGACAGGGGCTGCTGCTTGATGTAGGAGGCGCTGCTGTGGAGCGAGGCGGAGGCGGAGGGCGGCCAGGCGGCCGCGGAGCCTGCGTAGACAGCGTGCGGCTCCAGGACCCCACCGGCGGCCGCGGGCAGCAGAGGGGAAGCAGGCACCGAGCCGTCGTGGTGCGGGTACTCGCCGGCCGCCGCGGCGCCGCAGCTGCCCACGTACGAGTGGCCGCCGTTGGCGGGCAGGTGGGGCACCGAGTGGCTGGGCAAAGCCATGCCGTCCACGTTGCCCGGCAAGTGGCCGTTCATCATGCCCAGACCTCCGTCCAGCGCCAGGCTGTTGGGCGGGCACGAGAGGCCGCCGGCGGAGCCCTGGAAGCTGTAGGTGTCCGGGAGGTGGTTGAAGCCGAGCCCGTTCATCATGCTGTACATGGGTTTGAGCGCCTGGCATTTCCTTCGGAAGCCGCGCGGCCGCCGCCGAAAGGAGCCCTCCTCGAACATGAACTCGCTGGCCGGGTCGATGGTCCAGTAGTGGCCCTTGCCCGGCCGCCCGAGGCCCTTGGGCAGCTTGATGAAGCACTCGTTGAGCGAGAGGTTGTGGCGCACGGAGTTCTTCCAGCCCTGGTAGGAGCCGCGGAAGAAGGGGAAGCGGCTCTGCAGGAACTGGTAGATCTCGCTGAGCGTCAGGCGCTTGGTGGGCGAGCTCTGGATGGCCATGACGATGAGCGCGATGTACGAGTAGGGCGGCTTCTCGGGGCGCCGGATGCCGGCGTTGGTCTTCTTGGCCTTGGACGGGCCGGACGACGCGGGCTCCATGGCCGCGCCGCCTCCCCCGCCGCCGCCGCCGCCGTGCGGTGGCTGCTGCTTCTCGGGCGCCGAAGACATCGGGTGGCTGCTGCCGCCGCCGCCGCTGCCGCCGCTGCTCTGCGCCGCCGACGAGCCGGGAGGAGGAGGAGGAGGAAGAGGAGGGGGAGGGGGGGGAGGGCGAGGGGGAGGGGGCTGCGCGCGCGGGGCCGGCTGCACCTCTGCCGTCATCGGCGGCCGCTTCTCCCGGGCCGGCCTCGGCGCGCCCTCCCCCGCCCGCTCGGCCTCCCCGAGGAGCTGAGGGATCCGCGGGCGGCTGGCGCGGAGCCCCCTCTCTCTCCAGCGGCCTCCTCCCCCCACCTACTCTCCTCCCTCTTTCCCTCCCGCCCTCCCACAAGGGAAGGAGCCGAGCAGAGGCTGAGAGCGGGCTCTCTGCAGCCTGGGCGGAGGCCGCCAGGAAGCCCCCCACCGGCTTTTGGGGGGAGGCGCCACCTCTCGGGCCAGGGGCCGTGCGCCCCCGCGGGGAGCAGCGCGCGGTCCCCACCACCCGCGGCGCTCGGCTCCAAGGCTCCAGCCGAGGCCGCCCTCCCTGCCTGGTCTCTCGGCGGCGTCTCGCGGGCCGGCGGCGCAAGACCCTCCGGGAGTTCCCTCCCCTCCCTGCCCCCCTCCGGCCCCCGCGGTGGTGGGCGCTTAAAGGGCCCCCACCCTCGCCTCCCAGCGGCCGCCCGCAGAACCCGCCCCGCCTCCACCAACCTGGCGAGCAAGTGTTAAAGCGCCCTCGGCCCGCGGTTCAGCCCAGCTGCGCGCAGGCCCCCCGCCTTCCCTGCCCGGGCCGCGCGGAGGAAGACGCACCCCGGGTCCCGGGCCTTCCCCGACGCGTACTGCTCGGCGGCAAATCGCAACTGCAGCGGCGGCCGTGGCCGCCGGGCCGTGACCATCGCGGACACGCAGCCGCTTCGGCTACGGGTCCCCGCGGCCGGCGGGCGTGTGTTCCCGCGAGGGACCGCCTACCCGCTCTCCCCGCCCCGGGAAGGACTGCGCCGCGCCCGGGACTTTTCGGACTCGCCCAGCCCCGCGCGAGCGGGCGGGCAGCCGATGGAGCCGAGCGCGGGCGGAAAACGAAAGCGCAGGGCGGGCCGCGGCCGCTTTGTCTCCGGCGCCGCGGGCCGTTCGGGGAGCGAGTGAGAACCTCTGGCCTTGCGGGGACCAACACCTCACGCGCTTCCCGAACAGGCGGCCACGCTCACTCACTCACTTGTGCACACACATGCACACGCTGATGCACACGCGAACCCGGTAAACTTCGCACACTCAGACGTGCACACTCACACCCACGCGTCCGTTCCCACTCGCGCGCCCACGGCGCTCAGGCTCGTGCGCGCCCACTCGTGCGCTCGCTCACGCGCACACGGCAGGCCCACCGGAGCCTCAGTTCGCACCCACCCCCCCCCCTCCATGTGCACACCGGCCACGCTGATCTGAGCTCACACATAACTCAGTTGACACCCCCCCCCCCCCCAAGCATACACACTGAAAACCCGCCTATTTGGCCCCGCAGTCCCTGCGTCCCCGCTTCCCAAGAGCAGGTTCCGATTTCTCGCAGATGGTAAAGGCCCTGGCAGGAAGTTTATACGGCTCAACGTAAACACGTTCTGGGGGATTCTTTAATAATAATAATAGAGAATTCCGCGTGCGCGGGGGGAGTTGGCCTAATGCCCCTGTGGGCTCGGCCTGCCGCCGCCGCCGCGGGGGCCTCTGACATTGAGCGCCAGGCCAGGTTCCGGAAAGCAGTCTGCGCGGGCGGGGAGCGTGGGCCCGGGCGGCCCTCGCGCGCCGGGCTGCCCGCAGCGGGGGGCTCGCACGCAGCCTGACCCCGCCAACCTCCCGGCGCTGGGGTGCGGGCTAGGACGGGGTAGGGGGGACGGTGGCGCCGAGCGCAGGATGGCGCAGGAGCCGGGCGCAACGCCGCACGCGGGGAGCCAGGTGAGTGCTGTTCGCTCGCAGACTTCGGAGGAGGGAGGCGAGGGGTGTTTTCGCGGGTCGTCGCGAGGAGCCAGGACGCCGCGCCCCGGCGCGAGCTGGGGCGAGAGGCGTGTGCCGCCGGGCTCGGAGTGCGGCCCCGCGGCGCTTTTCAAAGCCCACCGGCCTCTCGGGTTTCTCGGGCCTCCGTGTCAACCCGCTGACGCCCCTCCTCGCTCCGACGCCTTCAGCTTCGGCGGTAGACGCCTCGTCGCCTTCGGGGCGCCTGGCACGTCCATGCGAGGAGCTGGGGGTCTCGGCGGCATAGCCTGCCCTGGCGGAGCGCGCTCGCGGGAGACCAGAAAGCCAGCTCCTCTGCGCTGCGCTTTCGCTCGGCTCTCCCGGCCTCGGCTCCGCGCGCAGGCGGGGGTCGGTCGGTCGGCTGGGGAAGGGTGCGTGTGGGATGGGACCGCGTCGTGCGTGGTTGTCTTCGCGCAGGTAGACGCGCGCTGGCAGACCCACTCCCACTTCACAGAGCCCAGCCGGCATCCACCGACCGCAGGCGTCCCGAGCACCGCGCACGGCCTCGGCCTCCATACGCCAGAGGACACCCCTCACACGGCTCAGCCGCCCCAACCCTGCCCACCGCCGAGGACACACTTTCGGTTACGTGCACACACTCGTGCACTGCGCGTTCGCCCACGCACAGCCCGCCGCACATGCACACGCAGTCGCACGCACGGCCGCTCGACTCGCGCGCGCACGCGTCCACGCACACGCATTCTCTCATTTCTCTCTCCATCACCTTTTTTTTTTTTTTTTTTTTTTTTTTTTTTTCCCCCGCCAAACGGCAGCTGCAGGGTAGGAGGCCCCGCGGCGCTGGGAGGGAAGTTCCCGAGAAGGGGTCGCTACTACCAGCTGCCGGGAGCACATCTGGCCTTTAGAAGAGAGGCTACTGGCGGAGGTTGCCCCACTCCCAAGCCAGCGAGGGCTGCAACACAAAGCCCCCGAGGCTCCCAGAAAGTGATAGTAACCCCTCCCTTTCTCTCGCTCCTCCCCCACTGACAGGACGCTCCAAAATGAGGGGGCTCTATAGCGCGTGAAGTTGGGGGCCCTTTTTCCAGTAGCCCCCTTCCCTCTGAGGCCCTGTCTCGTTGGGAGAGGGCTACAGATTCCTTCTTCAGCTAACCCACAGATCAGTTTCCCTCATTCCTGCACATAACTGTTTCTCAGCGGCTCCCTTTGCGGGTTCCTGTGTGTTATGGGGTGGGAAAGCTTCGGCCTTCCTGGGAGGCAGTGTGGAGTCAGGGCCCCACCTGGCCTCCACTTAGCCCTGAGGTCTAACAGTAGAACAGACTTTGCCGGGGAAGGCCAGCAGTTGCTGTGCCCAGGGAGGGGCTGAACGGCCTCGGAGCCTCAGGAACGCGTCAGATGGGGGCTCTCCCCCAACCCCGCATCTCCACTGGGGCAGGAGGTGAAGTGGAGGGGGAATGAGTTCCAGCTGTGTGATCTGGAGGTCCCCCCCGATTCCGGAAAGAGCCACAGCCATGGCAAGGAGGGCTTTTCCAGGTGCCCAGAGACTAAGCTTTCGGCTCTTAAGGTGCCCTGAGAGGTCGCTCCTGATCTTGCCTTTGGGGGATGGAGAAACTGAGGCCCTGGCCTGGGTCAGCCAGCGCTGCCAAGCGAGCATCTCTCTGTGGTTAGCTGCACCTCCAAGGGCTGACTGTCCTCGAATTTTACCCTCCCAGATGCCTCGTTACAGGCCGAGAGTGGAGAGAGAGAGAGAGAGAGGGGGGTGTTTAGGAATGCTTCTGTTGCCCCCCCACCCCTGGCTTTCCAGGCTCAAGGGCACTGAGACCCACTGGAGAACTGACGATGATAAAAATAATAACCACCGCCACAAACACATGACGATAATAGGATTTATCGATTGCTGGCCATGCAGCCGGTATTGAGCTTCGCCTTATAAACACCTCTCAGATGTTTCTCTGGGCTGTGAATCCCTTGGATAAACTGTTGAAAACTACAAGCCTACCCCCACCCCTTCCAGAGGACAGATACCTGCGACATTTGTAGAATGATTTTCAAGGTTTCACCAAACGCCTGGAGCCCACCCATGAATCCACAGCCTCCCATCCACGAACCCAGGACTGTGGTTAAACACCCCGAGGATACTTGTTTAACCTCCACAGATGACCCTACCAGGTCAATACTATCCCTCCCTTTACAGGTGGGCTCAGTGACATTGCCTCATGTCCTAGGTCACCCTGCAGAGGCAGGACACAAATCCAGGTCCGAGCAGGACCTGGGGTTAAGCCTCCGGAGTACAGGGCAGAGACTGTCTACGTGCAGATTCACAATCGTGGTCCCAATTTGAATCCAGCCTGCGCTGTGTAGTGATGTTGCAGAAGCCGTTTGTGCATTTGTTTCTTGTCTTTTTCTGGCAGGGAGTGGGAGGGTGGGATTTATTGGTTTATTTTTCCCCGGCTTTACCGAGATGCAGCTAACTCACTGGGTAAGTTTCAGGTGTGCAGAGTGTTGTTTTGATACATGTATATGTTGCAAAATGACACCATCCCATCACGTAGTTACCATTTCTTTTCTTTTTTGGGGGCTGTGGGGGTGAGAACGTTTAAGATCTCTCGTAGCAACGTTTAAGTATGTGATACAGTGTTGTTAGCTATAATCCCCACGCTGTGACTTAGTGTCTTCGTCTAAAAAATGGGACGAATAATGGCGTCTATTTCTTGGGGCTGTGTTGGGAGGATTGGACAAGCCTGTGCGGAGAAAGGCAGGCTCTCCAAACAGACAGAAACAAGCAAATCCCCCAGGGGCCCAGCCCCAGGGACTGTCGGAGAAAACGCAGACAGGGATTCGGGCAGCTTTCTGCTCTTAGCGCACAGATCTATCAAGAACACCCATCCATCCCAAATCCAATCTGCGCTCCAGCGCCGGCCCCAGGAACCCCGAAATGGGGAGGGGGGTGTAAAAACAGCCACGCCTGCCATGTCTCCCACTCCCCAAGCCCAAGGTATTTTTACTGGCTAATTGCTTAAGTGAAGCCGCCCGGGCCGAGAGCGCGCCGTAACCCGAGCAGGGAACCAGATCCAGCTCGGATTGTGCCCGGGCCCGCAGCGCGGGCGCGGGCGGGGGCGGGGGCGGGGGCGGCCGCCGACCACCCACCGCGAGGGCAGCCGCCCTGCTCTGCCTGCATTAACGCCGGCCCGCGCCTCCCTCGTCCCCGCTCCCTCGAACGCCTTCCCCGGCGACGTCCAAAGGCGACAGAAGGTAGCGCGGGCCGGGCCCCAGACCAAGGTGGGCGTTTGTCAGTAAAGGAAGCCGCTTGGCTCGCGGACATCGGTGGGGGGTTCGGGGTGGGAGGTTTGTGGTGAAAATGCAGCCCTGGGGACAGGAGACGGTGGGGAGAAGCGCCCGAGTCAGGAGGAGAGGGCACCCTCTCCCCACTTACAGGGTGATCTGTGCACGAAATAAGTGGGGTGTTTCTCTGCAAACCCTGGAGGCACACACGTATCGCGTGTGCCAATGTGCAGAATATTGTCCAGAGGGCGAGAACTCTAGAACTAGAGAGGCACCGAGTAGTGCCCCGTAAGTGTGATCGTGTCAGGTGGGTGTACAATGTAAGGCCTGTGTGCACAGAAGAGCACAGGGTGTGCAAATGTAACTCTTTCCTGTGCTGAACATTACTGGGGTGTGGGTACAGCACAGTGGCTTCATGCATAATGAATATTTTAAGATGTGAATAATGACCCAGAATATTTGAGGGCAATAAGAGGTGTCCTGTACACCCAACATTATGAAGGGTGTATAGCACGTAGCAGGTTACGCACGCAGAACAGTCTGGGGTGTGTACAGCATCACGTATTCTGGACAGAATATTGTAGGCTCTGCGGACCGTATAATATAGAACTACGTGGACTGTTGTAAGGTGTGTGCGTGATATAAGGGGTTGTATTGGATATGATGCAGCGGTTTCACACGCACATCGTAAAGTGCGCGCGGAGCGTCCCGGGCAGCGTTTCGCAAGGAGAGGGGTCTGCGCCGTGACGCTGTGTCTACCCAAGCATCGGGCAGTGGAGCGTGGTGGCGTGAGTAGAACACTGTCGGGAGATCTGCGCGCAGCCAGGCATGCAATAATAAAAGTACAGCGCTCACACATCCGACAGTTATGGAGGCCTGACCTTGTGCCCTCGCTAGGCACCTCAAGGCCACCACTCGCTCAGTAAGCCCCACCATAACCCTGGGAGGCAGGTTCTGTTCTGACCTCAGGTCCCAGGGAAGTGAGTGATTCTCCTACTCTGTTTCTGTAGCGACAGAGCAACTGTCCTGCCCTTTGTCGTGCCGGGAAGGGAGGGCTGTCCTCGGCATGGTGTGGAGACCTGGGGACGATTTACCTTCTGTGCGGGTCTTTGAGGGGCTGTGAGCTCAGAACCGTGCAAGCCTCAGTCTGCAGCCAGCACAGAAAGGACGCAGAGACAGGGAACGCGGGCGAGTGAGCAGTAGAAGGGACCCCAAGTCCTGGGGAGCCCCAGTGCCCTCAGAAGGCCACTGGGGAGGCCCCTGCTCCGTGCTGCACACACACCTCCCCCGGGGGGGGGGCCCGCTTGTACCCCTTGCTGCCGGCCAAACTCTAAACTAGGGCAGTCGTCCTGTCTCCTCTTGTCGATGGCAAGTCAGATTCTGGGGCCCCTTAGAGCGTTCCTGGGGGTACCCCAAAGCGAGGAGGAGAAAGAGCCCTACCCTCTGGCTTCACTGGCCCGGCCACACCCCCTCGGCAGGCGCAGATGGGGCTCAGAAAGGCACCTGCGGGGACCACTAGGGCCGTGTTTGGGGAGCCGCTGAGGCAAGGGTTATCCCTGACCCAGGTCCCGGCAGCTCATCTCCCCTGTCAGCTGCACATTAGAGAGAGGTTCATATTTTGGTCAAAAAAAAAAAAAAAAAAAAAAAAGAGGCTCTTATTTGCGCTGCTGCAGCCCTGCGATTGCCCCTCCACTTGGCCTTTTACCCAAAAGCACGCATTTTCCATGACGTTCTTCAATGAAATATTTGACAACATTGCAGCCCAGGAATTTACAGCCCTCTTCCCCTCGAGATTTTTGGGAGTTTTCTGGCATTAGCAGTGCGCACTCTGCTCTAAGAAGCAGAGAACGCTCCGGGGACACTGCGTGTCCTGGGGCTCCCACCCCGGTGCCTGGCCTGGCTGCAGCTCTCCCTCCCACAGGGACACGCTCTGAAGCATCCGATGTATCTTTATCCCTGCTGCCTGGACAGCTGCTCTCAAAAAGATGGCGAGAAGACGTTCACTCCATCACGGGGGGCTGTGAGGGAGGGAGTGTCTCCCAGATCTTGTGGGTCCTGAGCAAAGGACCCACGCGGAGGGAGAGAAAGAGAGGCATCTCCCAGGAGGTACGGCTGAGAGGAAGCGCCTGGTCCTCGACACTTACTCGGGGGGTGGGGGGGGCGCCCCGTGGAAATAAGTCCTCTGGGGGTAGGGGGAGTGGACAGTGTAGAGAGAGGAGATGAAAAGGAGTGAGTTTCCAAAAAAAAAAAAAAAAAAAAAACCAAAAGGAAAATATAAGGAAGCGCCTGGTCCTCGACACTTACTCGGGGGGTGGGGGGGGCGCCCCGTGGAAATAAGTCCTCTGGGGGTAGGGGGAGTGGACAGTGTAGAGAGAGGAGATGAAAAGGGAGTGAGTTTCCAAAAAAAAAAAAAAAAAAAACCAAAAGGAAAATATAAATCAAATTTCAAACGTCAGATATTTTCTATTTCTCAGGTTCAAGGGGGAGATAAAACAACACACACCACCTTCGGGGAACAGGGGCTTTAGAAGAGGGCGAGATGAGGAAATGAGGGCCAGGCCAAGCAGGGACGGGGGCGGGGGCGTGCTCAGATTGGGTTCTTAATCAAAAGCAGCAATTTGCTCTCAGGAACCTGCCAGCGTGCGCACTCAAAATGTGCCTATTGGTCTCCACTGATAGCTTGTAATGCTCTATTTCCACTTAGAGGGTGTGGAAAATATGAAAACAAGTGTCATCTCTAGGGAGAAAACATAATCCGCGCAGCCCAGCGTGCCTGGGGGAAGAAGGGACTTCACCTGCCTGAGCGCGGCCCAGAGCCCCGGGTTTGCTGAGGAAACGGAGGGGACGTGCTCTTTCCACCCCTCCGCCCCGCCCCAGCTTGAGTTTGGGTCCTTTTGTCCCAGCCGGGTCGTGTCCGGGCTGCCCCAGGGACCCCCTGGGAGGGTTTGCACGTGGGCGCGCCAGACTTGCACAGCCTCACCGGTCTGTCTTCTGCACGATCGATGGGAGAGCCAGCTGTGTGTGTGACTCGGGGAAGGCGGCACCGCTCCCGGGCAGTCAGAGCTGAGTAGAGTGCCCTGTGGATGCAGAACAGAGGCACAGGTGACCAGGAGACACAGAGACCCTCCTCCACCCCAGAGAGACCCCAAGGTATCTGGTCACCAGAACCCAGAGATGCCTGGGTCAAACAGACAGAGGGCGAAACCCCGGGAGACTCAGGCGGATTGTGAGAGAAGCAGGGCCTCCCACGAAGCCTAGGGTGAGAGAGAAAAACAGCTCGCCCAGAGGGACGCAGCGAGGGCTCCCCTCGGTCTGCTTCGGGGGGAGGTGGGCAGGGAGCTCTCGAGTGGCAAGGAGTGTGTGTAGGAGGGAAGGAGAGACAGAGGGGTGGGTGTGTGTGTGTGTGTGTGTGTGTGTGTGTGTGTGTGTGTCTCTGAAGGCACAGCCCCAGGTGACTGGACACCTCTCTCCGGGGCTCCAGCCTTGGGCAGGCAAAGGCCACTCTGACATGGAAGTTCCTCTGTGTCCAGTTCTCCGAGGAGCAGGTCCCAGACCTCAGCCCCCTTCGCCCTGGGGTGGGGCTTTTCCAAGAGAGCCGGGAAGGGTCTCTGTGAGGCCCTTGTCAGTGTCGCTGGGGCCATGGGGGAGGAAAGCCAGAGGAGGAGGCCAGGCGCAGCCGGGAGCGAGGAGAGCCTTCGCAAATGATTTAACCTCTGGGTGCCTCTCTTTTTCCTTATCTTAAAACGGGGATAAAGTCAGTACCCATCCATGGAGCGGCCTGAGAGCCAGAGGAGAAATGCAGAAGAGCTCTGAGCACGGTCTGGGAGGGGGCTAAGGCAGGGCGATATAAATGTGAACCAGGGCAAACTTCTTAAACAAATAAATAAGACTGTATTGAGACTTGGCTTCCATTGCTGTGTGACCCAGGGCTGGTGGCCTTACCTCTCTGTGCCTCGGTCTCCTCATCTGCAGAACCAGAACATTGATAGTTGCTCCTTCTGGGTAGTTAGCAAATTGTGAATAATTCTTAGCCTGGTTGTTATTATTGGGGGTGTTCCCTCATCCCTGGTGTTTGGGGTGCTGGGGGTGAGATCCTGTGGGGCTCAGCTTGACAGGACCAAGCTTTGGTGGAGTGAACTCAAATAGGGGAATCAGCTCACCCGAGACTTGAGGCAAGCCCCCTCCCCCGGGCACTCTGGTTTGCCCTCACCCCTAGGCAGCGTGGAAGAGAACGTAGCTCAAAATCCTGGCACCTACTTCACAGTGCAGAGCGTCGGGTTGGGTTGGAGGGGAGCCTCCTCGGGCCCTCTGACAACTCAGAGCCAAACTGGGTGCCACACGGAAGGGTGATGAAGTCTCAGGTGCGCACCCCGCCCCTCCACCCGCCAGGCTTGGTCCCGGGTCACCCTCTGCCGACAACAGAGCCCGCTGAGGGCTCCCATCCCGCCTGGGGTGGCCTCTGGAGCAGGGACCCGGCAGCCAAAGGCCTGGGTTAGGATCCCACCTTTCTGCCCCGGCTGCTGTGCGGCCTCTGCACAGCTTAGTGACCTCTCTGAGCCCCTCTTCTCGTTTGCATGATGGTGAAAATAAAGATATCCCCGCCCGAGGGCCTCTGTGAAGACTAAATGAGAACAGCGTTACCTTTAGAGAACGTTGAGCGCCTGCTGTGTACCAGCACCGGGCTAAGGAGCTGCTGTGTGCAGACCGGAGAGCGAGAGGCAAACGGCGAGGGCTCCATAAACGTGGCTCGGTTTGAGGCACTTCTGTCCTCCTCCCCGAGGGCACCTGTCGGGTCCCAACTCTGGGCTGCCGTTGGCAGCGCCAGGAGGAAGAGGGGAGGCTGTTGGCTCCTGACTCGGACGGAGGCTCTGCTTCACGTGCCCCTGCCCCAGCTTTCCACCCTGCGTAATAACGAAACAGTAGTCTCCAGCCTTCTGGGCCCTGCCCTGTAACCCCCGCGTGGGGTAAGGGGGCTCCGAATCCCTTCCACCACGCCCGCCCCGAGCCAACCCCACCCGCTTCCTGGCACTGCTCCGCAGCAGCCCGGTTTCTGAGAAACGCCAGGGACGGAGAGCGGCGGGGCCTGGCCTGGACATCTGCACTCCTCCAGGGCGTCTGTCTTGCTGGGAGTGGGGGCTTACTGAGACCCTCGACTGCCTTCCCGCAGGGTGTTCAGGGAAAGTCTTCATGGCCACTCTTTCTGTGGGGTTACATTGGGGCAGGAGGACTTGGGGACAGGCAGACGTTGGAGCGCCCCGGCTGAGCTCCCTGAGGACCGATGGGGTCCCCGTCCCCCCAGGAGCAGACCTCCAGTGGGGTCCCTTGGCGGGGCCGGTCCTGGCCAGCCCGGGCAGCAGGTCTCACCCCCGCGCCGCCGCTCCTTGCCTTTTAAAATGCGCCGTGCCCCTTTCGGCTGTACTTATTTTTGCATCTCAGTCAATATGCTCACCGTCCTACCGGCAGCTTCCTACCCCGTAGAATTTAAAAATCAGACAGAGGTGCAAAGATAAAGTAGTCGCTCACACTTTCTGGTTCTTTTATTCTGAAACATGTTTTCTAAACGCTTGAGATACACCAAATCTGGGAACGATTTGAGCACACACAGGTCCCGGCATGGGTTCGTTTTTAAAAACTCATTTCCTTGGGGCACTTGGTTTGCATTTAAGAACTTCATTTCTGTACTCCAGCACCAATTAATTTTTATGCTGGGTACTTTTCTTAATAATTAGAAATCAATTACGTGCAAAAAAGTCTGTATAGCCCTGACGTGGGAAGACCCGCTATCTTAAAAAGTGTAAACCTCAAAGTATTTTAAACATTCTGTCATATCCCCAAGGTCAAAATCGATCTTTTTATCTCCGTTCTCCTCCCACCTCCCTTTTTCCTGTTAAAAGTCTGAGAATGAGTTAGGTCCCCGTCGCAGCTGCAGGCCAAGCTTCCACGAGGTCACTCCCACCCCACCCCTAAATTGGGCGAAGACCCATTTAATTCGCCGTGAAAACTAACTCGTTAGGAGTCAGATTTGCCCTTCCTAAGGGACCGGTGATGAGTGTCCTAACACCCCCTGCGCCATCGCCTCCACGTTTTCTCCGCGGTTCTTGCAAAGCAGCGCTTTCTGAAGAACGTAGCTGCAGGCTGGCCGCCTACCTGCCCTAACTTCTTTCTCTCTCTCTCTCTCCTTTTTAAGCAGCCGAGACTCCCTCTGGCTTTGCGAGTCTGATTCGAGCACTGTCTAGCCGCCTCCCAGAAAATAACTGTGCAGGGCTGGCGTCCGGCCGAGACGGCGCCCTCGCTCGCGCAGGAAGCCGAGAACGCGTTTCCCTCCGCGCGGACCCGGGCCCACGGGGCTCCGCGTCGCGCACGCCAGCCCTCGGGGCCGGGGCCGCCCCGGCTGCGACGTGGCTCCGCGTCCACCGCGGCCCCGGCGGCGGCGGCGGCGGCGGCGGGAGCTGGTTACTGCCGCTCTCGTTCTGCGAAGAAGCAATTATTTTCACCGTGGTTTGGGCTAATGACGGGTTCTGCTTGCTTGAACGCGGTGTTTATTTTACCTCGACCATCCCCGGGGAGGGGGCGTGCGCCCGAGCGCGGGACGCTGGAGTTGCAAATCCCAAAACTCTGGGGCTGGGGTAGGGGTCTTGGGAGGTGGGGTCAGCGAGCTCCCTTTTCTCGCTCGCTTGGCCCTGCCCGGCTGGGAGCCGGGTCGGGGGGGAAGGATTCAGCCTTCTCCTGCGGGCGTCTAAGCGGAGAGGCCGGGGGCTGGGGCACCGGGGCGCGCCCGGGACTCGCGCTCGTGGAGAGGCGCCTTCTGGAAGCCAAGCAGGCGCGCGTCTCCGGGCCCCGCCGCCTCCCTTTGACCGTGGCGAGGACCGCCCAGTTTCGGATGCCGCGGGCACTGGGCGCACGCAGGGAGAGGGGCGGATAGGAAGGGTCTCCGCGCTGGACTCCGGATGCAACCTAGGGTGCCGCTAGAGAGTGAGACGCCCAGGTCAGACTCTAAGGCTCATGAAACTGGGGTACCTCGAAGTGTTTTTTTTTTTCTTTCTCTTTTTCTTTTTTTCCTGCAAAACCGGGAAATGCCCTTAAAGTGCATAATTGCTTGGGACGTGTCTACACGGGTAATGGGAAATAGCGG
This sequence comes from Physeter macrocephalus, assembly GCF_002837175.3. NCBI lineage: Eukaryota > Metazoa > Chordata > Mammalia > Artiodactyla > Physeteridae > Physeter > Physeter macrocephalus. The sequence goes on along the minus strand of NC_041230.1, from coordinate 53,188,735 downwards.
AGACCAAAAATTATGTAGTAACGTTAGGAGGAAAAAAGAACATCAAAGGTCTACTCCTTGGACAAGTCCAGCTGCGTTGTTTGGGGCCTGAATTACACGGGGAACTGGCTCTGTTCTTGACCTGCCTGTGCCCGCAGAGACGGAGACGGGAGCCGGGGCCTGGACCAGTCGGGGTGATTTCCCCTGGCGGTCTCCAAGACCCTGTCGATTTTTAATTCGTGCGGGTGCGGGGCCCGAAATGGGGGTACAGAGCGGGGTGGAAGAGAGCGAAGCTGAGACCCACGACTCCGGGCTGACTCTCGGTGAGCTCTGATTCGGGGCGGGGCGCGCGGGAGGAGAGCCCCGCTGGCGCAAGGACCGCTTGCGCACGCGGCCGTGGGGAGTGGAGGGGCCGGGACTGCGTGGACGCGGACGCGGGAGGCCGGCGCCCCAGGAGAGCCGCCAGGTGGTCACCGCGCCCGTTTACGCGGACGGCAGAGACCACCCCATGTTAGGGCCCTTCCTTCACCAGGAGCCCACCCCCGGCCAGAGGCCCCAGGCGGCAGGCCCACCCGCACCCCCGCCCCCGGCTCCTTCCGCCACCCGTCCAGGCGTCCAGCTGAACGGAGGCCGTGCGGGTTCCAGTTCAGTTAGCTCGCTGCGAGGCCGCCGCCCGCGACCACCTCCTCCTGAAGTCAGGGCCGCGCGGGCGCGGGCGGGGGCGCGGGCGGGGGCTGGGCAGGTAAAGAGGAACCAATTTGCCCCGCGGCTTTATCAACAAGTGGCTTAACTAGGAATTTACATTGACAACTCAGCACCTCCGTCGGGACTCTGGTGGCGGCCGGCCGGGATGACAGGCTGAACTGTGGGGGGCCGGCCCGAGATCCCGGAGGCCTCGAGCTTCAAAGCCACCCAAAGGCGGCCTCCGCCGGGGGCCCGCGCGCCGCGTGCATGGCGCGGACCCGGGCGCCCCCGGCGCGCCGCGAGGGCAGGGGTCCCGGTCGGCGGGCGAGCGCGGGCCGGTGGGCGCTGGGCCGTCCTTCCCGGCAAAGTAGGTGGCCGTGTATATTTTTGTTCAAGTGGTGTTTATGTTCATGAAAAAAAGGATGGAATTACAAACAGCCCGCCGATGGAGCTTCAGCCGCCGGGGGCCTCGCGGTGCTCGCATCCCAGGTCCAATCACAGGGCGTGCGCCCTGGGCCGCTCGGACTCTTAGCGGGACCCCGTCCTCCTTCTTCTAACTGGGTGAAATTGTCATGTCTCCTCCCGCCACGGTGCAAAATCGGGACTCTGTTTGTTATCACCACCCCCCCCCGCCCCCGCCGTCCGCAGTAGCACAACCAGGTTTCTGGGTAAGAAAAACCCTAATTTAAGTCCTTCAGCGCCCCTTTCCAAGAGCACCCCGACAGTTCCTCCGGGACAGTCAGCTGGGGTAAACGCAGCCTCCAGCCTCCCTCTGACACCAGCCTTTTTCCCTTGTCTCTTTTCTTTTCAAATAATATAATTACCCCAGGCTTTGACGTTTGTTTCCTGGCCCGGATGACTTTTTTTTCTGGGGAGAAGCAGTTGGCTTTCCAAAGGCCACCCCAGTTCCCCCATCCCAAGAGAGTTTTTCTCCTCTCTCTTTCTCAACACCCACTGCCCCCTTTTCTCCCGTTGGCTCCGAGGACGGCATGTGCTGGCTTTCGCCTCCGTTTCTTTAGCTGAATGAAAAGTGGGGTAGGAAAAGCAGGACCCCGCCCGAGAGGTCCCCCGACCCGCAGCCACCAGGAGGGATTCCACTGCTCGGGGGGCGGCGGCGGCCGTGGCCGAGGCCAGGCGAGTTGGACCAGGGCAGCGGGGCTGATGTGGGCCCTGCACCCCTTGGGGATCACAGCCGCGCGCTTCCTCCTGGAAGCACCCCCCCACCAGCCCCTCTCCAAACACCGTGCACCGGGAGACTGGCAGCTGTGTAATCCGATGGAGAACTCAGGACCTTGTCTAGTCTCCTAGAGGACATTGGGCTGGGAGATTCTAGTTTCCCAGTAGATCCCCGCAGCTCTTCACCACGCTCTGCCTGTGTAGATGCCGTGCTCCCACCTTCTGGGATCAGTTCAGCCCGCTCCCAGTCCTGTGTGCAGGGCGCTGGGCCGCTGCAGATGCCAGGCAGTGGCCTGGAGAACACCCCGCCTGGGCTTCCAGCCTGGTGGGCTGGAGCTACCAGCAGCATCCGGGAACCACGTTCCCTGCTTCTGAATCTCAGCTTCCTGGGTACTACAAAGTCCACAGACAATACTCAGGTAGGCTTTGGAGGCCAGGCTCACCCCGACTCAGCAATCCGCCTGGCACCCCAGCAGTAGAGAAGTCGTGGGAACCAAAGAAACAAAACTCTTTCAGGAAGAGAAAAATAGGGAGATGATCACTTGGCCCTTAGAGTTGTGCAGGTAGAGCCTCCCACAAGGGAAGGAGCAGACCCTGGCGTACTTCGCGGGTCTTAGGTCGAGCTGTTGTGGGGGAGCGGTTCTTCACTCAAGACCGAAGGATCTTGGGGTGGGAGGCGCAAAACTAGGTGTGTGGGTGCATGTTGGGGAAAAGCAGCCCATAGCTTTCAGTGCGGTGCAGAGCCCCTTACACGCTCCCTCCCGAATAAGAACCACCACGATCGAATAAATTGGGCCCAAGTCACAGTTATTGACACTCCCTTCTTTCAAACAGTTGTCATTTGTCAAAGCCCTCCGTTCAGATGACACTCCCTTGATGGCTTTTGTAGCCTTGACATTGAGCAGCGGAGAGAAAAATCCGAGAGGCACGACTGGGTGCGCCCTGCACGGCCACAGGCCGGAATCCGTCCCCTCCCCTCGGGGCTCGAGGTCACGGGCCACGTCTTTCATGCAGAAGCGCCGGCGTCGCCCCCAGGCAGGTTGCTTCGCGGAGCCCCTCCGGACCTGCAGCCCAGCTCCGGGTCGCATCACCAAGTCGTCTGCCTGCTCGAGTTTCTTTCTCTCGATGGCCTTCAGCAGGTGCCGGGGCGCCCTCGTTCCCGGGTCCCCTCTGTCCCCTCACCCTCACCAGCCAGGACAGATACAGAGGCATGTGCCGGGAACGCTTGAAACCTGTGTTTAGTCTGTGGCGATTGGCGGTGACTCTTGTCCCAAGCCTAACGCCCAGCTAACCGGCCTTGCGTTCTGCTAGGGGGGAGGTGGACGGTGGGAGCGTAGGAGTGGCTTTTTTTCTGGGGGACTTTGGAAAGCAGGGTGCAGGCAGAAGGAGGGAGTTAGTCACAAGAGGGCCGCTCTCCAGGGTCAGCGGCCGCCGGAATCCACCCACACCCAAGGGTTCCAGGGCGGCCCTGGCCGTGGACCGCATGGCCGCACTCGGCTCCTGAGCCTTCACCCTCCTTTGCGTCCCAGGCGCCGCGGGAGCCCCTTTCTCCCAGGACTGGCGGATGCCAGATGCGGAGCCCTGAACTTGCCTGCGAGCTGGCGGGGGCCCCTTCTGCACGTCCCAGCCATTTATTCCATCCTGCAATTAAACCCGAGGTCAAATATCTCCTTAACGACGCTATCAGGCCGGTGGCTCATCATGGCGTATATTTAGCCATAAACTGCGGGTTAGCGAGGGGGAGATGAAAATTATTGTGTTCTGGGAATGAATCCTTTTAGCAGAAACCGGAGCTGTTATTTACCAGAGAGAACTAAGTACAGGCTCCGGCTTCTAGGCGACCCCAGGCAGGACAAGCTGTGCTTGCAGGCCCTTCCCGCCTTCACCTGCGCGCCCCTGCCGCAGGCCTGCCACTGGCTCCCGGGGGCCGAGAAGGCGCCGCCTCAGGGCGCCCCGAGCAGCCGCACTGCTGAGTAGCAGCATCGAAAGTGCCCGTGGAATGGTCTGGAGCTTGGTGGGGTCAGAACGTTTGGCTTCTAAAGTGATTCTGTTTCTCCTGTGCAGCCTTAGGTGGCTTACCTAACTTCTCTGCGCCTCAGTAGCCTCATCCGTAAAATGGGGGAGAAGTCATACCTCCTCTCTAGCGGCTCAGGAGAATTAAGTCTGACCCAGGGGGAAGTTTAGCAAATGATGGCCGAAACAAAAATCATGAGGATGCTGATAAAAAGCAACTTTATAGGCTGCTGGAATGAATTATGAACGAAAGCACTTATGTAAGGCTGGGGGAGACTTGGAGCCCATGGTTGGACGGAGCCCAGTTTGAGTGAAGCCCAGACCGTCACCAGCTGTGCCCACTGGCTTGAGTAGCTGATTTTCCATGTCCAGGCCCTGGGGTCCTCATCTTTGAACGCTGCCTGACCAGAGTTGCCAACAGTAGCTGAGATGCTGCTGTATCCAGTACAGAGCTTTACAGGAGGGCAGATGCTCAAACATTATCTCACTTCCTGCCCCCCCGCACCCCCCGATCCGGGACGTCAGGGTGGCCCTGGTCGGAACCAGAAGCTTCTGTATACGCTGGAGATGCTCAGGTTGGCCCCTGCAGTGCAAGGGAGATGGAGGTTGTGTGGGTCAAAGCCACCCCACGTTCAGCCTCTCAGGAAGTGACCAAGTGACCCACAGGCTACAAATATTTGGACAGATGAGACAAGGGAGCCCCCAGTCTAAACGTTTGCCCGAGGCTTCCGAGGAGGCAGATTAATTGTGAGGCCGCTGGGCCCCCTTCCCAGGCCGGGCAGGTGTGGCCCAGAGGAACGTGGCCGTGGCCCCTCACCCCTGCTGGCCAAGGCCCAACTTCCCCGGCCTCCAGGCTGGGCCGCACACCAGACTCCCTACCCCTTCCCCATGGGTGTCCTGCCCAGAGAGTCCGAGAGCGCCTGCCAGATGTTAGGTGTGGGTTGTGCTGGGGCAAGCGCAGATCCCCCAGGCCTTCCTGTGAGCGGCACACACACCCGACAACCAGATCCCCTACTCTGCCTCCTTAGGGCAGACCCTCGCCGTCCCGGTGCTGTCCCGTCAGCTCAGCCGGCCCCCTTCTCCCAGGCGGCCCACCTGGCGTGAGCTGGCAGGGCGTCCTGGGGGTCCTCCTGGACTTCCGTCCTGGAAAGGGGAGGGGCACCAGCACTCTCCATCTTCCCGACTCATGGCCGACCGCAGAGGTGTTTGCAGTTCCGAGAGGGGCGTGCTGGATGGCGGCGCTGTCCCCCACAGCTCTGCGACCGTGTGGCCAGGTCCCACCCGTCTCTGAGCCTCCGTTTCTTCTTCTGGGCCGGGAGGATCCTCAGGAGGCCAGGCCTTCCACCTCTGACAATCGATGTCAGACCCTCCTGCTCAGTTTGAGCAGCTCTCTCTCTCTAAGGCATCACCCCGTCACTTTCAGGAAGCACACACCGGGTGCCTCATGGGCATTTAACCCCGAGGTGACGGGGATCCAGGCTCTTCGGATGGCCCGGTGGCTGGGAAGGGGCACAGGGAGAAATTCAGTACCGAATCACACGGAATTCTGATTCAGTGACATCCCAAGATGTAACTCTGGTTGGTCAATTAATACAAATACATATGGGGTTTGTTGCTAAGGGAAAATGTGCGTTAAAAGCTTGAGTGTCTTTGGGCTGCGGACTGTATTACCCAGGAGTTCCACAGGGCAGAGATGGCGAAGGATGATGCGGGCGGTAGAGGCGCAGGCGCATCCCCGGGTGTGTCCACTCATAGACATCGGCCTCAGGTGGGTCCTGAGGCAGTGGCTTAGACAGGCTGCGGTTGCCTTGGAGACGGGCTCACCGCACAGGGCTGGGCTCCGTGCTGCCATTCAGGTTGTGTTGCTGGGAGGGTCTCCCTCCGAGAGGACAAATGCGCTCAGCCTGACACGCTCTTGGAAGCACAGCGCCCGCCTGCCGCTCACAGCGGAGACTCTGCCGCCCGACAGCTTTTATTTCATTCGAAGCGTGTTTACCGTCCGGCGAGCTGGCTGCTCCGGCAAGGAGCCCGACCTACAACGTCCGGTCCTCCGGTTGTGCCGTCCAGGCCTTTGAAATGGCAGTTCTTGCACAAACTAAGTTCTTTCTGTTCAGAAAGGGGGTTTCTATGCTTTCTTCCCCTGTGAGAGTGAGCCTGAATGCCTGCCTTGCGTCAGGCTCGCTCAAGCGGTGGCGGAGGTAGCAGAAGATCCAGAGGGATTAGGCTAAGGGGACGACATTTTCCCTTCGGGATCATGTTTTGGTGTGCCGTCTCGGCTTAGCACCGCTTTCAACCGCTGACGTGTAGGGAGACCGACGCGGGCCGCAGGGAGCCTTCGTCCCAGGAAACCAGGACTGTGGCCCCGGGACAGCGGTGTTTGTGGAGCATTTCCTGGGCATCAGGTGCCATGCAGAGTGTTCTGCTACCTCATTTAATCCCCCAACAGCCTTGTGAGAGAGACTGTGAGATCACTGTTCCCGTCCTGCAGGTGGGGTCAAGGAGGCCCGGAGAAGGCCTGGCGTGTCCACCCACGCAGTTCTGAGCGGTAGAGCCAGGGGCCAGCACAGCGTCCAGCTCCAGGGCCTCAGTCCCCAGGGCTCCTGGCTGTCCTCTCACCACCACCGACACTGACCCCAAGATGCAGGGTGAGGAGCTGTAGGGGGTGGTGCAGGAGTTTGGGGCCTGGCCTGGGTAGGTATTAAAGTGAATGGCCTACTTTCCACATCGTGTTCATAGTCTTCTGAACACGTTTGAATTCGGACCACCCTAGAATCACTCCTGAAGTTCTAAAAATTGCTTTCTAAAAAAACTGAGAGCGTCCGTGCATGTTCTGATTTGCGTTTTAGTGTCTGTGAGGCGTCTGGAGCGTGTTTTTGATGAGGGTACTTTTCCAAACAGGGAAGAGGTGACCCAAATTCACAGACAGCTTTGGGATGCAGAATGCTTCATCTGCCCATCGAAACCTGCTCCGTCCTTGTCTTTGACAGATACTGAGTGAAATATGTACTGATGGGTTTTACTTCAAAAGAACCCGGGGGTCAGGAGACATGGGAAGGGGTGGAGATGAAACGCGATTGGACAGGAGTTGATAAATCATGGGCAGTGGGCAGATGGGGCTGGTCATAGCATTTTCTTTACTTTTGTGTGCTTGCTGTTTTCTGTGGTAAAAAAAATAATAAATTTTTTTAAAATTAAAATCACCTATCTTGACCTCATGGGGACCAACATGGTGGGGGACGGGGAGCTGTGCAGAGACACACAAACCCGCCCCCCCCCCACACCACATATCAATACGTACACCACACACACCACAGACGTACACCACACACACACACACACACACACACACACGCACGCACACACAGAAGAACAGAAAGAAATTCAAGACATTTAAAGCTAGAAGGAGACTTGACATGGTTTCCTTTTCTTCTCCCATTTTATAGTGAGAAATAGGGAGGCCAGAAAGGGTAAGAGGTGCGTCCAGTTTGGCTAGCCGTGTTAGTGGCAGTGCCAGGACCAGATCACACGATGACACAGATTCTGGCTGCCTTTTTTTCCCAAAATTTTTCTTTTTGATGTGGACCATTTTTAGAGTCCTTATTGAGGTTGTTACAATGTTGCTTCTTTTTTTATGTTCTGTTTTGTTTTGTTTTTTTGGCCACGAGGCATGTGGGATCCCAGCGCCCCGACCAGGGATCGAACCGCATCTCCTGCATTGGAAGGCGAAGTCTTAATCCCTGGACCTCCAGGGAAGTCCCTGGCCTTCTTTCTTTAAACCATGTCATGTAGCAGAACTGAAGAGTTTCGTATTTGCTGTTGTACAGAATCATCGGAGCAGCCGGTCAACCAGGTCTTGTACTAAACACATGGGTAGGAAGGTGAACGGTCCGGGGAGCCACCTGGACGTTCCAAATATCTGGGTGCTTCTCAGTCTTGTGGCCGGAGTTTCTAGGTGGTGGACTGGAGTCTCCTGTTTTTCTCAGGTTGTTCTGGGATGTGCTGAGCTGTCTGTAAATGCGGTGACCGGCTATTGCGTTGTCACACCCTCTTCGTCTGTTCAGACATCCCAGCCGGGGCAGGTGATAAGATGATACCCTCCAAGTATTTTACATAGACTGGGACTTAACACAGGGGATTCGGGGCTTCCAAAATGATCAGATGGCCTGTAACTCCTACAGGCCATAGGTTTTAGTGGGCCCTCCAGAACTGACCTGCCAAGAGAGCTACCTGGCAGGAGCTTGCCACTGGTTCTGCCGAATTCAAGAGCAGCTGTGCCTGCCATCCAGGATCAGGAAGTCACCGCCCACTGCCTCCTGCCCGCCCCCCAGGGTGGGTGACCGGCGGCTGGGACACTGCCACACCTGCAGAGCCCAGCGGGAGCCGGATCTGCTCCAGCCTGCCTTCCTGCTGCCTCTGGCTGCATCTCATTGGCTGCATCTCATTCACAGCCAGCGCTTGGCCTACAAGGGAGTATGGGAAATGTAGTTCTTTATCTTCTGGACCAGGAAGACACGTGTGAAAAGGGGAGTGGAGGCTGGGAGCCAGCCAATCACCTGCAGCAACACAGGTCCCTCCCTCCCTCTGTGTCCAGAGAGGGCTCTGTTCCTAGCCCTGGCCGAGCACTAGTCCAGCTGCCTGTGATCCGCTGGAGGTGTTGGCCTCCGTCTCCCTGTACATCATCAAAGCACACGCTAGTTCTGTATCATCACTCCATCCACTATCCACCCAGGTACTCATTCAATGGATATTTACCAGGCACCAGGCATTGCCGTGGTGGTGAACAAGGAGCTTCCATTCTGCTTGGCAGGCAATTAGCAACAAGAAAGGACCCATCAGCAGAAAAGCTCATTTCAGATGGAGCGAAGTGCAAAGAAGAAGTAAAACTAGGAGGGAGGTGGAGTGATGGGAAAGGAGGGCTCAGCTGAAGTGAGCCGGGGCCTGATGACAGGGAGCGTGGGACAGACAGTAATCAGCATGTGCAAAGGCCCTGGGGTGGCGGCAGTGGGCAGACTTCCGGGATCCGCCAGGAGGCCAGGGTGCCTGGGGGTGGGGGGAGTAGAAAGCAGAGAAGGCTGAGAAAGTAGAAAAAGACTGGGGAAAGGTGGGCAGGGGCCCGGTGATCCTGCCCGTCTGGTGGGACACAGAAAGTAGATTTTATCCTAAATGTGACGGTCGACTGTTGAAGGTTTTTGGCAAAGAAAATGGCTTGATCTGTGGGTGGTTCTTAAACACATCTGCAAATTCTTCGACGCCCCTTCTCCCAGAAGGGCTGGAAGGTGTGTATGCCCCTCCCCGGAACCTGGGCGGGACTTGGAGGCTGCGTCAACGATAGGATGTGGTGGAAGTGAGGTGTGTGATGTCCAGGGCCGGGGGAGCAAGGGGGCAGCCTTTGTCTGCTCCTCTCGGGACACACGCCTGGAACCTGGAATGACCTTGAAGGGGGTCGGCGCCCCAGAAGCCCCGTGCTGGAGAGACCACGTGAAGAGGCCACATAAAGATAAGAGGCCCCGGAGCCCGCTGGGCTCCAGCCCCCACTGTTCCAGGCTCCCAGCCCAGGGCCCAGACGTGTGAATGAAGGAGCCTGCAGACGACCCCGCCCGGCCCCCACGCGGCCTCGACCACCGGAGAGAGCCTAGCCAGAGCCGTTCCAGCCCAGCCCCGCTCGGGTTCCCCACCCACAGACACTGTGAAAAATAATAACGCCGCTGCGGTTGGGCATAATTTGCTGTGCAGCAGATTACCCGAGAAAAGTCTGATGTACATTTTTCAAGTAAACTTTGTATTGAAATATAACCTCTATACAGAGAAGTCCGCAGATTAGCTCGATGAGTTTTCTCAAAGGCAACGCACCCTACGAGCAGCGTGCAGGTCAAGACGCAGCAGCCCCTCCCCCAGGAGTCCCTTGTGCCCCCTGCCGGTCACTGCCACCCTGCAGTGGACTGAACGTCCGTGTCCCCCAGATTCCTGTGTTGAAATCCTTACCCCAGCGTGATGGCGTCAGGAGGCGGGGCCTGTGGGAGGCGACCAGGCTGCTCTCCTCCCTCGGGCGTGGCTGGGACACCGCGGTGTATGTGCTCCGTGGAACACGGTGCGGCAGAGAGAGTCCTGCGTTGTGCGAACCCTGTACAGATGGGTCATACGGGCCGTGCTCCTCTGACCCGCTGTCTTCACTCGCGTCGTGTGTCTGCATTCACCCGGGTGGTTGCAGGGAACCGTGCGCAGCTCCTTCAGCTCCATCGCTCCGCGGCCACCCACTGTGTGGTCCGACCCAGGCTCTTTATTCCCGCTGCCGTCGAGGGACGGCACGGACTTGGTCCCACTTTGAGTGCATCACCCATAGGGCTGCTGCGAACGCTTGGGATGTGCCTTTTGGTGGGTGTCTGTGTGCATTTCTACTGGACAGTGTTTCCATGTCTCTTAACGAGTGAGAGACCACCCTGAATGTAGCGGCTCAAAACAATAACCGTTTTCTTCTTTCTCAGGATTCTGTGGATGGACTGGGCTCAGCCGGGCAGTTCTCCCGCCGCCCCCCACCCCCCCGTGATGCTCCCCTGCTTCACCTGGGCTGCACGACCGAGCTGGCCTCTCTCCCGGCCGGTGCTGGGAGCCCAGCTGAAACCCGTGGTCAGAGTACCTCAGTTCTCCTCCCTGTGGCCTCACCACGGGGTCCAGCTTCTAATGATAGGTGCCTGGATTCCAAGAGGAGGGAAGGAGAGGCTTCCAGCCTTTTTAGGACCCGGGCTCAGATGTCCCAGGCCGTCATCCTTATTGGCCAGAGCAGTGAGCGGGCCAGCCAGGCTCAAGAGAGGGAAATAAGGTCCATATCTGGATGGAGGACTGTCCTGCACCTCCAGGCCGGTGGCGTCGTTGGGGGCCACCTCTGGAGCTTCTGAGTGAATTGTGGGTGGACTGGCGCTCGAGCGCGGCCCCTCTGGTCGCTGTGGGGAGTGGGTCGTGTGCTCCAAGTCCGCCAGGCCTTAAGAATCCCCTCAGGGCCCTTCTCGCCTTGACCTCGACCTCCACATTGAAGGTCGGCCCTCTCGGGGCCCCTGCATGTGAGCGGAGAGCGAGGGAGAGTCCAGAGCCCTGTGGCCTGCGTCCTGACTGGGGGCTGGGGAGGTGTGCTGCATTCGGTGCCCGGCTCCTGCCTCTGGCTGGGGTTCCCGAGGGCACGCCCTCCTCCATGAATCAGACTCCTCCATGGAAACGGCCCACCCTTTACCCCAAACCCAGAGCCTGCGGTCCAGCACCAGCGTGGGCATAAACTCACTCTCGGGTTTGTCCAGCGTGGAGCAGTTAGGCTATTCGCCAGCGTGGGGCTTGGGGGCGACCCAGGTGTCCCTCTCTAGGGGCACAGACTGGACCCCAGCGGTATGTGCATGTGGTAGGCTGCCGTGCAGCCCTGAAACCGTGGAATGGAGCTGCCACAGCAGCATGAGCAGATGTGAAGCATATGACCCTCAGGACCAGGGCGGAGACAGTGTAGTGCCGTGAAGGTGAGCTCCGCCTCTGGAGCTATAATGCGAGGGTTCAAAGCCCCGCTCCCCCACTGACCGTGACCTTGGCACGTTACTTACCTCCCTGGGCGTTTACACCCTCAGAGATATGCAGGGAGGTGGGCTCACGGCACGGATGGCTGCCGCTCGCCTTCCCCAAGGGCAGTCCCCGAAAACAGGACAGGGAGAGAGGGGCGCAGTTAGGAAGCTGCGTGCTCGCCGGAAGCATGGAGAGCCACTGCTTGGTGGTAATAGCTCAGACCTGCTGGAGACGGCACAGCAGAACACATTCGTGCCTGTGGTCTTGGCTGTTTATCCAGCTTAGACAAAGATGGGCAAAGTCGGTTTTGTTTTAAAAGAGATAGAGAAAGACACACCGACTGGAGAACACCACCCGGAGGAGGACACAGAGAGACCCAGGGAGGGGCCACGTGACAACGACAGAGGCAGAGACTGGAGTGAGGCGTCTCTATGCCCAGGATCACCGGTAACACCGGCGGCTGCGGGGAGAGGCATGGGATGCTTCCTCCCAAGCCGACCAACCCTACGCACACCTGGGCTCCAGACTTCCTGCCTCTGGAACTGTGAGGGAATCCATTTCTGTTGTTTTCAGACCCCCAGTTAGTGGCACTTTGTTATGGCAGCCCCAGGAAACTCATACCGATTTAAGTATCTAACTTTTTGTATATGTGTGTACTCGTTAAATAAAAGATATTTATAAATCATAGAGCAGTGAATTAAGTTCATTACATTGTGTTGTTAAAAAAAAAAAAAGACGATGTTATCTATACATTTTCTATGCTTGTAAAGAAAAAATCCAAGCCTACAGAGGGTTCCTCTTGTTTTAATTATTTCATTCCTTTAAACAACAAACAATGTGGCTAGAGTAAACAGAAATTTTGTGTGTGTGTGAAACAAACAGAAAGGGTAAACCATCCCACCAGCGTGGAAACGGGGCTCAGCCTCTAGACAGAGTCGTGGGTGTGGCAACTTCTGTGGAGTCTGGGGGTCTGCCCGTCTCGTGGGAAGGGGGTGGGGCCTTTTCCGAGAAGCTCTCCCAGCGCGCTCGGCCCCCAGGCAGCGACGCCAGCTGCCGCCCAACCGGCTCAGGGCGCAAGCCGGGTTCGAGGGCTGCGCTGTCTCCCCGCAGCCAGGAGCTCCCGCCCTCCGGGCAGGACTCTACTGCTTGTGACCCCATCTGTCCCTGAGTCTCGGGGCACACCGGTCGGAACCTCCAGCGGCTGGCCCTTCTGTGTGGAGCAAGCAGCATCCGTGTCTTTGAAAACTCCCCAGCGCTCCTGGAACTCCCCCGCAGGCCTCTTGTCTGCAGTCCGGCCCGAAGGTGGGAAGGTTCCAGAAAATTCCAAGGAAATTACTGGCACTGTTAAGAGTCAGAAGTGGTGCTAACAGGGTGCTGAAGGCCTGTCCTCTTGCCTTGAAGGCAAGGCCAGGCCACCCAAGCAGGATACCCCAGGAGCGTGACTTGATGAAGCAAGACACAGGAACTCTCGGTGTTGGCTCAAAATGAGGAGGAATCGTCAGAGACGCCTGAGGGCTGGTCCAGGAGCAGAGGACCGAGTATTCTTTCCTGCTTGCTCTCCGCTGGGTCCTGTTAGGTTCCCGAAATGGACTTGCAATAAAACTAATGATTATCTAGCTGTTCGCCAGTTTCTAAAGCTGTTTCTCTGTATAATCATGAACATCACCGCGGGGAAACAGAGAAGGGCGCCGACACATGCCAAGTCCACAGCACACCAGGCTCTTCTTTTAATTTTCCCAACTTGAGTCAGAATGACCCCATTTTACATTTGGGGAAACTGAAGCTCAGAGAAGTTAAGGAGCTTGCCCAAGGCCACACAGTGAAGACCGGACTTGGCTGGGCTTTGAACCCAGGTGTCTTTGATTCATGGGCAGATCGCAGGGTCCAAAGACAAGCGTAACAATCTGTCCCATTCCACAAGCTCCTCTAGACCTTGCCACCCTCCTCCCATCAAGGGTAGAGTTGGAGCCCGTCCCTTTGATTCTGGGCAGGCTCTGTGACCACCCCTACCAGAAGGGAACAGCAGAAGTGAGGGGATGTGATTTCCGAGGCTTTGGGACACTCATTCCTGGAACTCAACCACCGTACGCTCTGAGGAAGCCCAAGCAGCCTGTGAGGGCCCCACGTGGAGAGGACCCAAGGTCTCCCGGCCCAGAGCCCCGGCCGCGCTCTCCGCCACGCGAGGGGGTGCGCCATCTTGGACGTGGGTCCTCCAGCCCCAGTAACCTTCCCTGCTGAGCCCTTAGCCCAGGTCGCCTACTGAATAAATGACTACTGTTTTAAGCCACTGCCTTTCAGCATGGTTGGTTACCCTGGAAAAAAAGACTAAAGACGCAGAAGCCCACTCCACTCCAATGCCCTCCACGGCCCCTGGCTGACTCTGTGGTCCTCTGCCCTGCATTGCATTCTCACAGGCAGCAGAAGTAGAAGCAGAAACCAAGGACAGAGATCCCAGAAGGTTCGTGTCTGGAAGGTCGAGACCCACAAAAGTATCTGACCGTCCAACGGAAAAGCACATTTGACTTCTGTTCTCGGCGAGAGCTGGATAAAGAAGAGAAAGGCTGGACGCTTTGGGGCAGAGGGTTCTCGACCTGGAAACACGTTTTCTCCCTCTCTCTGAATCTGATGACCCTGCGTAAAGACACATGTTGTAAAAATGAGTTCCATACCATATGGTACATTTGATTTGCGGCCATTCCATCGAGGTTAAGGTATCAGGTTTATTTTTATATTAAGGCATCAGCTTCTAAAATGAATTTATGTATATAAAACGTAAGGGCTAGGTATATTTTCCATCAGAGCTGTATTTTGGGTGGGCTTTGGCAAATATTTTTTTAAAAACCGGGTGTCGTAATCAGGTAGCTATGAAAACAACTGCCATCTTTGCCCACAGCCAACACAGGTGGTCCCAGGGCAGAGGCCCCTGGAAGGGCACACCTGGCGGTGGAGTGGAGTTTTCCTAACCCTTTGATGGCAGCAGACCGCCCGTCTTGGGACTGCACCTCATTCCTGTGACACTGAGTCTTCATCCTTACTGCCCCTAATGGCCAGTCTGGACAACCTAGTTCTGGACAGCTGGGTCTGTTAGGCCGCAAACAAACACTCAGAAATAGCCACCCAATTTTATCGGGCTGTCACCGTGTAGCGCTGTGGCACTGTGCTAAGAGCCTTGTGTTTCAAAAGGTGTTTCATTCATCCTCATTTTTCTCGAGAGGAAACTGAGGCTCAGAGAGTCACACAGCTCGGAAACAGCAAGCCACCCCCAGAGCCTACCCTACTCAATCTGCAACTCTGTATCGTAACAGGCCCTCCAGGTGACTCTGCTGCGCTCAAGGTTAGAACATGGGTTTCAGGAGTTGAGTCTTCACTGGAGGAAGCATCTTGATTGTCCCCAGTGTGGCCCTAGGTTGTCCCTGCCCGAGGCCTTGTAGTTTGCTATTCCTTAAATTCCTTACATGCCCTTCCATTAGCTAAGCCCCTTCTTCCCCACACCCCCCCACACACTGTCATTCCATTCAGGATGCACTTGGCTGGCTGTACGTCACAGAAAAACTGGCTTCAGCAATGAGGACACGTACGTTTCGTTTCTCACGTGAAGCATCTGCTGGTGGGGGGGCCAGGTCAGATGTGGTGTCTCAGTGCTGTCCTCTGTCATTGAGGACCCAGAGTTCTCCATCCTTGTGCTCTGCTGTCTTCTGCACATTGGTGCTTGCCTTCTCACCTCATGGTTATAAGATGGCTGCCATAGCTCAGTCATCACATCCTTCCTCCCACATCCCAAAGAAGAAAGGAGGGGGCAAGTGGAAAAGACACTTTGCTTTTGTAAGGGAAGAGAAGCTTTCTAAGAAGCCCGGCCAAGATATAGAGCGGGTTGGTTCCTGTGATTCACATCGTACTCAAGAGCTCACATTCTGGAGATAGACTGGGTTCAAACCCCTGCTCCACCACTTACTAGTTGTGTGACTGTGGGCAAGTTATGCCACCCCCACCCTGTGCCTGCTTTTCCCCTTTATAAAACGGGGCCAACTCTGGGAGGTTATGAGGATTAAAGGAGCAGGAGGTGTGAAATGCAGGCACGGGGTAAGCTGTCACTGCTGTCCTCTGCTTCATCGGCCTTCTTGTGACACAGAGATTGGTGTGCAAAGGGGCGCAGAGCAGAGGCCTGGTCCGAGAGCCCTGCGAGTTCCACACCACCTGCCACCCTCAGCTGTCTCGCTTGGACTTTTATTCCAAGCGTATGAGCATGGGGCGGGTAAGCTCTGTTTGTTGCAGCCGCTGTGCTGGGGTCTCTCTCGTAGCAGCTTTCTGTGACTTGGAACTGAATGTGTGTTAAAGTCTGACCCCTTGTGCGCTTCCGCGAGAGGCAGCAGTTCACCCCAGGAAGGATTAGCATGTCATGGTAGGAATGCAAAGAGAAAGGCTTCCACTTCCCAAACAGGCCCTCGGGGTCTGCGGCACCCTGATGGTCTGGAGACTTCGAGGAGACAAGTGTTTCCTGCGTTCTAATCACCGCTCTTACGCTTCAAGAGGCAAGACCCCCGAGGCAGGCTGTGGGGTCACCTAAGCCCAGGTAGCGGGGCTCCCTGCCCGCACCCGAGGGCTAGCCGGGGAAGAGGGAAGAGCCCACCTGGCGTGGGACCAGGGTTCTCAGGGTCGACCCCCATGGGGTGCGGGGTGGTAGATGCAGTTGGAGAAACAGGGTCTGAGAACTTTGGGGCTGGTAGCAACGACCCTGGGTCGCTCATCCCATGCTTTTAAAAAATATGTATTTATTTATTTATTTATTTATTTAATTTATTTATTTTTGGCTGCATTGGGTCTTCATTGCTGTGCACAGGCTTTCTCTAGTTGCGGCGATCGGGGGCTACTCTTCGTTGCGTTGTGCAGGCTTCTCACTGTGGTGGCTTCTCTTGTTGCGGAGCACGGGCTCTAGGCGTGCGGGCTTCAGAAGTTGTGGCTCGCGGGCTCGGTAGTTGTGGCTCACGGGCTCTAGAACGCAGGCTCAGCAGTTGTGGCACGGGGGCTTAGTTGCTCTGCAGCACGTGGGATCTTCCCGGACCAGGGCTTGAACCCGTGTCCCCTGCATTGGCAGGCGGATTCTTAACCACTGCGCCACCAGGGAAGCCCTCATCCCATGCTTTTTACATGGAACCACACATCCTCAGCAGAAAGGAGACAAGAGACCTCCGAGGCGGCTGAGAAAAGCGGTAGCCACAGTGAGTGTCTCGTGGGCCCTGAAACAAATGACTACAAACAGGATGACTTAAAACAACAGAAATTATTCTAGCAAAGGCCAGAAGTCTGCAATCAGGGTGTCAGCGGGCCGTGCTCCCTCCAAAGCCTCTAGGGGAGGGAGGGTCCACTCCGCCTCTTCCGGATCCTGGTGGCTCCAAGCGTCCTTGGCTTCTGGCTGATGGCCAAGTCCTGCCTCCGTCCACACATGGCCTCCACTCTCCTCTCTGTCTCCTATAAGGACACTTTCGTCTCTTATAAGGACACTGTCACAGGATTTAGGGCCTACCCGAATCCACGGTGATCTCATCTTAAGATTCTTTTTTTTTCCTTTCTTTTTAAAAATAAATTTATTTATTTATTTATTTATTTATTTTTGGCCGCGTTGGGTCTTTGTTGCCGCACGTGGTCTTTCTCTAGTTGCGGTGAGCTGGGGCTACTCTTCGTTGCAGTGCGTGGGCTTCTCATTGCGGTGGCTTCTCTTGTTGCGGAGCACGGGCTCTAGAGGGCAGGCGTCAGTAGTCGTGGCGAGTG